>NC_056744.1:88914622-88999622 GCF_019279795.1 Protopterus annectens
ACTCAACAATACAAATGCAATAAATTACAAATATTTTACTTAAGGTATCAGAATATTGACTTTTGATATAGGCTAAATACAGTAAAACAACAATATGATAATGCAAAAAGAAGTAACACAAAGTGTTGAACCCCAGACAGCTGTAGTAAGACATGTAGACATTTTAGCAATATCTGGGGGCAAGAAATATACATTTGTAAGTTATATGTTAACAGAGTAAAATAGCTATAATCCAGTATGTATAAATTATCAAACATGTTGAATATAAAGCAGATATAATTAACTGGCAAAACATAGTTAATGAAAATTGTAAGGAAGAAATAAAAGCCTATGGATAAGCTGAAAAAAGTATTTTAAGTATCATACACACCCACACACAGATATAGACAGAGAGAACTTTGTGACAACATGAGAAAATAACTTAATGCAAGTAAATACATAATAATTCAGGGGAAAAACAAGAAAGTATTATTTCACAGAAATGGTTGTGATGATTGGAATAACCTTCATGAACAGATTAAGAGGCTCAAAAATTGTGATGGAATTCCAGAACATGCGAGATGGGCTTAAGTCTGTTGCTGATATAGGTCAGGAAAAATAACTGCTGGAAAACTTGCAGGTCTGCATGACAATCAGCAGGCTAGATAGGATACAAGGTTCTTAATCTGCAGTCACAGACTAAGTTTCTATGCAGTGTGTTCTACATTTGCTGTATCAAGAGCTGTTTAAAAATAAATGCAAAACATTACTGCAGTTTTATCTCTTTGGTATGTTGATAACTGAAGGAGGTCCTCAACTGTATTCTCACTATGCCTGTCTGTTACAGTTTTTAATCAGGCGACAAAGTAACATTTTGCTTAGCTAGTTTGCTCCTGATACCGTCTAAGCAACAAGACGAATGTTTTACCATCACACTCGCAGTGCTGAATGCACACTAAATTTTTATCATAACACTTTGAATGAATCCAGACATGCTGACTTCCTTCAGTTAGTCCACAGTGTTTTACATAAAATTCATACAACATCTTCATGTCACTAATATGTGTTGTACAAAGGGCTGCACATTTAGTGTTGGTGCTGAGACATATGGAGGTTGTTTTATGGTTTCCATGCTCACATTATGGACTTCGGTTAAATGGGAATATTATCATATTATCTCTGGGTTACACTTTGAAATGCCGAGACTTCCTGAAAGTTGATGCTTCAACAGAATGAAAACAAAAATGCCTGAAAGCCAAAAGGGTGAAAAACTCTCTTTTTCCTTGTTTCTTGCAGCAGGAAAAGCCCCCTGCATCCCCCTCCTCAATGTGGCAGGAGGGTGCCTTCCACAGCCCCAAACTTATATATGGCAACTCCATGATCACACTCAAAGTAGGAAGACATCTCGCTGGAAAGTGAATTATCGCTGGTGCATACAATTAGAAATTGCATCAGCAATGATTTCCTGTGGAGACAAGTATCCGGCATTATGCCATTCAACTTATTTTTGTGCGAGCTACTGATGCTTGGGGAATTTCTCCTTGAGATTGTGTAGGGAAGCCTTATGTCTGTAGTATAATATTCAGAGATAGTTGGTGCAGGAGGTTTGGGGAGGGTTAGGAAAAGTCTGTTGGAAATCATTTCTGTCAAATGAAGTGCTAACAGCAGGCATTATGTGTCTGGTCTGGCAATACTTCCTATGGATGACAAACATTCCTGATGCTTTATGGAAAACATACATGAATTTGCCTTATGTATCCCAAAGAGGTTTTTCATTCACTAACAATACCATCCTAAATAATTTCTGAAAACTGAAGCTTTTAAGTGTATCATTCTATCAGTAGGCTAAGAAAATTGATAAAATATAGAACAAAAAGATGGAATGGCATTAAAACATAACTGCTGAAATATGTTAGGGCCTAGTATGCAAGTTTCAAAGAGGTACAACAATACCAATGGTTTTATATGCATATCTTTAGTCAGACACTTTGTACGATAAAGATACACTGAGACCCCTGTGCAATCTATGCTACAAGGAGTTACTTATCTACAGAAGATAAAAAATATCTTGGTACAATATTGTGAGAACATATTGAAGCTATGCATGCCAACACACAAGTCATACTGTCGACATTATCAGTGTAGCTACATGCAACTTTTGAAATCAGCAGCTGAGATAAAAGCAAATCAGCACAATGTCTATGCAAAGCAAAGTTATGCTCTTGAAACTACAGATGTAAAATGAGCATGCTCAGACATGATGTTCACTTTCTTACTGATGGTAAGTTGAACTTTAACCTCTATCAGCTTGTCAGTAAGCTCTGCATTCCTTACAAATGTGAATGCGTACTTTACATCTGCAACTTACACATTCCCAAAATCACAGATTTACACTTGCAACATATAATTTAGACTCACTAAAGTATTTCAATGTGCTACTTTTTCATACCAAACAGTTGTAATTCTTGCAGAAGTTATTATTTGCACCAAGAAACATAGTTACATAAAAGCCATCCTACTACTAGATGCAGTTTGTTAGGCTAGCTGTTGCTGTGGTAATTGTATACTAATGAAAATAAAAGGGCCTGCAATTAAGACAAGGGGAACTGTATCTGTTACTAAACATAGACATTACTGGTCGGGATTAGCAATACGCAGAATAAATTGTATGACGGAACTGTCAGTCAGCATAAAGCGTTTTTTTCATCGCTCAAACCCCTAAATTATCATACATAAAGGATACTTGTACTAGCTTGCTTATACAAAGAAAACAGGTTTTGACTTTTCAGATGAAGGTGATAGATGAGCAAGGTTTAAATGTTAAAATATAAAGATTTTTTCAGCAAATAAGATGGTAAGGTATGTATACACACACACACACAGACACACACACACACACACACACACACACACACACACATATATATATATATATATATATATATATATATATATATATATATATATATATTCTGAATTTCTGAATGCCTTGAAAGAAATTATTGATGCTTACATGGTCTGGAAAGACTTGAGAATTACTTTGTGTACTTTACATAAACAAGACATTAATGGGTTTCTCCTATTAAATCCTGCAAATGGAATGAAATCAGTTATATGTACATTATATTACACAAAAAGTATAAAATACTAAATGATGACATAATTTAAAACACAAAAATACGACTGCCTAATATACAATACATAAAATAGACACAGTAACATTAACAAGAAATACTACTAAATGAAATGTTCTGATGTAAATGCAAGCCCCTAAAATAAAGCATATTATGCACAAGAGCTTTTTCAACTTATTATTCTTGACAGCCTTTTTTTTAATAGAAAACTGCCATGTTTTCATGAATGCATCTTTTCCGATATAGATTCATCAAGGGGTTATTCTCTTCTCAATGGTATTTTTTCATAAAATTAAGTGCAGCTTCTGTCTGTAATTATAGGTTTATATTTGTATACTAGGCTAACAACCACTAGTGCCCTTTTAAGCCTAGATGTACAACCCAAATTTGACCCACAAATTTGATTTATAAAGGAGATTTGTCTTTGTCCATCAGCGACATAGGCAACAGACCAGGGATAAATTTCAGATTACCCATCCATTGGTCTAAATTGCACTTTAATAGTATTATGCATTGTTCTGCTGTGGCGACCCCTAACTGGGATAAGTCGAAAGGAGATGATGATGATCTGTTTCACATGGATGACAAGGCTGTTCCAGAAAATGGGAATTCTCTGAGAAATGTATCTGTCTCTCCAGCATGTCCTATTAATGATGCCAGCAAAATTCAGGTCTTTTATTCTAGTAGTTCTGATGCTGTTTGTTTTGCCAATGTGCAAAATGTTCACCAAAAAAGGGTCTAGTGATGCCTTGTACACTAGGCAAAGATCACCTCAGAAGTCTGTATGATATCAAGCAAAGAATCAGGCTTTGAGGTGATCAACTTAGGAAATTGTATTTATGCCCTGTATCCTTTTTGTAAGGAAACTTTGTGGATGTTCCACTTGCTGCATGTGTTTAGTCAGGTACATACCAAAGGGGGCATTATACTCTAAGATGAGTCTAATGAGGACTGAGTACAGTGGTACAAAGACTTCTGTGGACCAAGATGCTATGGCCTTACTTATAAGTTGGACAACATAGAAGTATTTTCTTATTACTTTGGACTAACGTTGGTCAAAGGCCAGGTTACTATTTCTATCAGTTCCCAGATCCCTGACTAGTGAATTAACCTTTAGGGGTGTTTTATTGATGACATAGTTACCTGTGGTGTCTGACTTCCAAAAGGTACTAGAATTCATTTCTTGGTATTGAGTTTTAACCTATAGTTTTGGCCCCAAGTGTTTGTCTGTGTTAGACCTGAAGAGTATTCTAGCCTTGGGGGGGGGGGGGTTCAGTGACTGCTCCCAATTTGCAATCATCTGCAAACTAGGTTAGCTAGTGGCCACTTATACTGGCTTTGACATCTGAGAAGAAGTTTCCCAAAGAAGTGTGGGTCTAGCACAGAGCCCTGAGAGACTCCACTGGTGATCTGCCTCTTTGTGGATGTGGCCTCACTGATCCTAACCTCTTGGGTCCTATCCATAAGTGAGCTAGCTATTCAGTGTGTTATAAAGGACTTTATACCTAATTCCATAAGTTTGCTGACAATGTCTGAGTGGGTTACTGTATCAAAATCATTAGCCAGATCTATATAGGCAGTATGCACTGCTTTCCCCTCATCTATTGCCCTAGTAACCTTTTCAATGAAGTCCACCAGGTTCAGAAATCATGATTTTCTTTTGACAAAGCCAAACTGGGATGGATCCAGTATCTGTAGGTCTCCTATTTCTTAACTGATAACTTCCATGATGCTTCTTTCCTTGGCTTTGCAAATAAGATCAGGCAGACTAATGTGTCTGTAGTTTCCAGGATCTGTTGAATGTTCTCCCTTATAAAGAGGGATGACCTTCACAGATCTTCATTCTCATGGCAGAAAGCCTGTTTTAAGACTGTAGTTAAATAGTGACTCCAGAGATCCTGACAAGTCATACATTAGACTGTTCAGGAGGCATCCCAGGATGTTACCAGGGCTCAATGAGGCCTTGTTCATGGCTTTAGGGAGTGCAGTCATTACATGCTCCCTAGTTATAGTTGGAGGAGTTATGTTTGAGGGTATTACTTGGGGGATGGTTGGGAATGAGAAGGAGTAATGTTGGAACAGGTTTATTATATCATCAGACTCAGTGAATGTGGCACCATTAACCACCTGTTCAGCAGAGGTTTCTGACATAGCCGAAGAAGACATTATTGATTTTTTTTTTCATCTGGGAGGCTATCTTTACCTGAAGGCTAGATTTGTTTGAACTAATGATCCTTCCTGGATGCCTATTTAGGTTAATAAGAGAGTTTTATCTGTATTGGAGTTACCCTTCCTGATTTCTGCCATAATATTTCCTTTGGGTGTATATCCTGATGCCACCAGGGCAGTTTGTTTCTGGGGCTAGTTCTGGGCTTACATCTGGTAGGTACAGTAGTCTCTATGCAGTGACTGACATGGCTATACAGAGTTTCTGAGAGCAATTCAGCATAGGCTGCTGTGTTCTCACAGTTTGGTGGGCCACTGAATTTTGACAAGCCATCACTTAACATAAGGTAATTTGCCTTGGAATTGTTCCTAAATGTTGGTGGTTTTACTGGATTATGGGCTTTATTTGGATTTGAAGGAGATGGCTTTATGGTCAGACCTTACCATGGAGGACAAGGCAAGGGGGGTGCAGCATTCTCTCATACTTGTGAGTACAAAATCCAGTATGTTGAAGCCTCTAGCAGGCATATTCACTATTTGGACACAGGTGCTTGTATTTATGAAGTCCAGAAATATCTGTGCCTGTAGATTTAAGGTTGTATAGGATTCCCAATCTATATGGGGGTTATTATAGTCTTCCATGAGTAGGGTGCCAGGTTGGATAGTAAGTGTCTCCAGTAGGTCCAAGTATGCATTGTCAGCTTCTTGGGACATGGAGGGTGACTTATAGCTGGCTAGGATAGGGTATGGGATTTTGTCTATGGTGATCTGCACATGTAGGAACTCCAGTATGTCATCCTAGTTGACCAGCCTAGAAGTATGCTTTATTGATGTATATTGAGACACCTCCACCTTTAGCCCTTGTCTGTGCAGCTACTGGTCCAAAAGAGTGGAGGGCACCAAAACTTTGCACTGCTGGATTACTGTCTGCCACTTTAAAACATGCCTCTGTAACTGCAGAAATTTCAATATTATTGAGTGTGAGGAGGGCTTGGAGTGAGTGTAGTTTTTATTTAGGCTCCTGACATTGAGCAGTAACATCCTGAGGTTCAGTTAAGTTGATTTTACTAAATTGGCAAGTTTGTCAATTTGACATCGCCTAAGATAGGCAGTATGGGGTGGAAAAAGTTTTAGCCAGAATTCAAAAACCTAGAGGGCAGAGGTGCAGACCATCTTTGACAAAGCAGTGTGGTCTGTTACCATGTCCTCCCAAGTTGACAAATATTGGATCCCCTAAGAATGACACCAGAAAGACAGACAACTGTTGAAATCAATCATCTTTTCTCATATTATGGCATCATCCACAGTGATGGTAATATGCTGCTCAATGCTAGGCTCATGCCAGCCTGAGACATGTAGTCTGAGAGCTCCATAATGTCTCTCTTAATGTAGTCCAGGGAGGTGATAAAATCATACTGGTACCTGTGGTTAATGGCGTGAACACATGCATGATTTGGCCGATCCTGGCTTCAGATAAACAACTAACAATTATCTTCTTCTTGTTCAGCCTAGTTAGAGGGGCATCAGTATGTCTTACAGTGGAGTCACCTATGATGAGAGTCCCAGGAAGTGTGATTGTTTGCCTTAGGGGCTTAGTGTTTGGGGCTTCATTGAGAATGACTGTATGTGTGGTATTAGTTGGGTTTTTTTTTAGTCCTTTTGGGCTTACTGGTGTATAGCTTTGCCAACAGAAGGTGTAGGTGATCTTGTTGTTTAGCACAATTGCTTTTAATTTCCTCAGCATATGTTAGTCCATGTGTCTTTTGTGTGCTACAGGAGGTGGGAATGATGCACACAATTTTGAAAACCTGATGTGCACTTGTAGCCAGAGTTTAGCCTGCAGTGTCATTGTGTAAGGACACCTGTCACATACTGTGTCTACTTCTTTAAGGATTAAGTGCTTCTTGGTAAACATGAGACAATTGCTACATTGTCCCAAGATGGCCATATCCACTAACCTGACTACACAGAAGTTAGTAAATTGTATATCCATGCTGCCCAGTCCTTTGATTGGTAAGCTACAAGGGGGAGGTGTATTGGGGTTAGAAGGGTATTAACGGTGCAGACTAATA
Source organism: Protopterus annectens (assembly GCF_019279795.1). Taxonomy (NCBI): domain Eukaryota; kingdom Metazoa; phylum Chordata; order Ceratodontiformes; family Protopteridae; genus Protopterus; species Protopterus annectens. The sequence continues at coordinate 88,921,974 of NC_056744.1, forward strand.
AGGGTGGTCTATTAAGGTTAAACAGCACTAAATTCTACCAACTTTAATGTTTCCACAATACTAAATTCTATTAAATCAAGAAGTTATTGCCACTCAACACCTGCTCTAAGCTTTTCGGTATGCAAGGTATTTGCTCTATATTTACTACTTTACAGGGTACAGTTTTATGGACTGTTCTATATGGAAATTTACTTTCTATGGGTCTATGACTGTATATGGCACTGCTAAGCACTTTTACATGGTGAGCGCCTTGGCACAAACTGGCCTAATTAATAGCAGCACAGAAAACTAACTAATGAGCCATCTGGCCAATAGAATGACTACACTATGTGCCCTTTTCTGTGTTTCAAAACTCAAATAGACCAGGTAAACACTTCCTGCTACAAGATCAATAAACCCAGTCCTCCTAAGGTAAAAACACTGTACAAGAGACCCACAGGTGCAATGCTACCAAAAGCCAGTTAAACAAAGCTGGAAATACCTTGCTGAAGAAAATTTCAAGACAGTGTTACAGCAGTAACAGTGAGAGGAAGACCAGTTTTGTTTATAAAAATATAAAGTGAAACACAAAAAAAAAAGCATAAAACAGTAGGGATCACTCAAAATAACTCAAACAAATGCGATTTAGCAATAAAAGATACTTAACTTTGCCTGGATGGCACTGGAAATAAGTAAAACACTTCTGGAACATAAGCTAGAGCTCTAAGCTTTGCTGTTCTCTAAGTAAATGAGCAGGAGACAATATGTAGTAAACGAGGTTTACTCAAGAGTAATAGTAGTTTGCTGGGTGGGCACTCAGTATCAAGGATCTATAGAAAACAATGGGTGGGAAGAGTACTTAAATAGCTTATACAACAGACAATAGCAATTTAATAGTGGAGGGATGGACTTGGAAAATCAGATTACTATAAAGGGCATATACAAGAGACATAGACTTATAAAAACCACAACAGGTAAAGGGTGGGAGAGTTGGAAAAAATTCAAGGGAGAAGCAGGCTAACTAGAGCAGGATCCAATTAAATAAAGCCAATATTGGAGCTCTTTCAGAAATTTTAGCTTAATGTCTCAGTGGGGGTGGGGAAGACACCAAGAACAGGGGAACATAAGTCACTAGAATACAAATTTAAGCAGGTAAGTGGTTAGCAAAATATAAAATTGTAGGAGCAAAACTGGAATATCAGTGCTGTAAAAGCAGTGAAGCACAAACTCTGGAACAGAAAAAAACAATACTCTTTTGACTATTGAAATTCTCTCACTATTGAAATTCTACTACAGTTTAAGGCATCGAATTGTGCAGAAATTTACCAGTAACACTTTATGTGGAAGAAATACAGTAATAAATGACGAAATGAGGCCAAAATCTGCAGTAGTGCATAGTTCTGCTGCAACTGTGAATGAAACTACAAGACTAAGGCCCATCAAGGTTTAACATATGAAGAAATAGCTTTTACAAGTAATTCTATTTGTCTTTCATGCAAGACTTGGAGAGACGTGGAAAGCCCTGAACTGTCAATAATAAGCTTTTCATCAAAAAGGAAAGAAAATTGCTTCAATTCTGTTTAAATGTTTAAGTTGCATTTATAGTGACCTGTGTGGTGATACTTTTTTTTTTGCTTTTTTCCACATTTTAGCCATGAAGTTATATGTCTGCATGTTTGATTTGTTCTGGGACCTTAGTCCTGTAGCTTAATTTGCAGTTGTAGGAAATTGTGTTTCTACATTATACTGCACTTCTATTTCCACATTTAAATGTCTTTTCTTAACTCATTACATGTTATACATCAATGAAGTCAGCATCATACAAACATGCTGACAGAAAACACCCATAAGAGTCTGACTGCTGCTTGCAGATTACTACAACTGCCGCACCCCCTGCATCAGTCCAAGTCATTTATAAATTTTCTGATTTGTTATACCTCAAAATGGCCTGAAGGGGCCAGCCATGCTGACATAATTATGGTATCCAGTATTTATTTGTTTATTTATTATAGTACTTATTTAATTGCTTCATACAGTTGGAGTGCTTTTGGGCCAGGCAATGAATACAATAAATCTGAACAATTGACAAGCATAAAGGTAATACAGGCAATGAAATGAAAGCAACCTTTATTCAACATTCACACATTTGATATGAGGATATGTGCAACCATACAGAGAAAAACAAATACAAAAGGTTTCACAGAACCGTATAATCACTTCATATAATTATTAAGTCAAAGGACCAATTTTTCCAAGGAATGTTACTAATTATGTTTGTTTGGCAAAACAATACAATCACTTAGCGGAAACAAAGTTTAAGAATTAATCTTTTTTTTATTCCTTTGTATGCCCTTCCGTTGACCATCAGTCACTTTCAAGGCTCCTGTACTATTCTCCAAGGTTGGGACCACCCCCAATATTGGGTCGGAAAGGGGAGGTGAATTTGAGTACAGCAGTTGGTAGCATCACATAATGCTCCTGCACATCTGGGGATTTTTTGCATGCCCTAACTGAGATACTCATGTCATGCATGTCAGTGTACATAATGTCAGTTAGCACTGCCCTCCTTTTCTGTGCTAAATTGCTAACTACAAATTACTTCATGATTTTGGTGCCATCCTCATCACTGGAAATGTGTGTAGCTGTGAGCTGAAACCCTCTCTCCTGAAGTGACTGAGTGAGTGAGTCAGGAAAACATTATTCCTTCCTACTCCCTTCCTGGATCATCCAATAGTGGCGGATATGCTGGGGGGCTAGGGGAGCTAAGGCTCCCCCATCAATGGCTCAACATTTATTTAAGGTGAAAAAAAAACAGCATCATTTTGGTCATTTCTGGATAAATAAATAAAGAGTTCACAGTCCTGATGTTCACATCTTTTACTGCTATACATTTTACTTCTCAACCATACAGATTTTACTTGAACGCTCCTGTTTCAGACTTCATTTACCCCTTAATGTTATGAATTTCCAGTTCTCCACTTTTAATACAATTTTTGTATTTTTTCACTGGACTATATCATTGGAGCTACAATGTCAACCGAGAGATAAACAGGAAGTAGAAGCAGAGCCGAGTAATAAACCCCTGAAAGCAAATGTGAAACTCTTAGTAACTGCAATCTGTCCTATTGTTTAGTAATTTACTGCAGTACTACATTAGTAATAATTTAAAGAAGTTAGCTGATAAAGACTCAGTGACTCCGGAAAAAGAACTGTGAATGCAGTAAGCATGGGTATTGTTATTTAATTATGCATGTCTGCCAATGGCTGATGCCCTTGTATGAATTTTGTAAAATATTCCTGATTTTGCCCCTATTTTTGCACTGTACCTTGTAAATTGTTTTGATTTTCTTGTAAATCACTGAGGATTACTGTCAGTCAATAATGTCAGGCATTAGATATTTACACTTCTTAATAGTGTTCAGAAAATGCATGTTTATACAAAGCCTGGTGTGCTATTATCCTTTTAAAGTGAGTTAAAGTAATATTTAAAATGTGCCCCTGATTTTGGACCTATGTCACTCCTTTAAATTTTTGTTTGGCTTTGTCCAAGGTTTTTGAGCAAAGAAGTTAATAAGTATGGATGCCCCATTAAAGAAGGCTTGTGTTATTGTATGTGTGGGCCATATGGGAAGGACTGATGGATTACTGTGTGTGTGCTGCACTGATCTAGATAAATTTCCACTAATCTGATTTTGCAAAATTATCATGCATCTGTGTAAATTAAATGTGTATTGAAAATAAATCATTTAAATACTTTACTGTGGCTATTTTGACCACAGACATCTGAGGTATACACAACCAATAATGTGGCTATAATTAAATTGTACGTAAGCAATCTGTTGGTGAAAGTAAGTGACTTAACTTTACTGTTGTTTGATCACTAAGAGCCAGCCACTAATCTAACATGACAGCAGTAGTGTCAAACAATGTTGTTGAAATCAGTGTGACATGATCATTTTAGAGCTTATGATGCAGTGTATTTAAGAGTGACATGTTGACCTTAGGTTCTTTCCATCGCAGTCAAGACTTCAGCACTGTACACCATAAGTGGTTATCTTTGGTTGTCATGGTAGGATGTATAAGGAGCCTCCCAGTCTTGTATGGATTTTAGGAAGATGCTCTGATTTCTACTGACACCCTGAACAAATGTCATGGGTGAAATGGAATTTTTCCAATTTGCCTGTAGGTAAGTGTGCAGTGTGTGTGTGTGTGTGTGTGTGTGTGTGTGTGTGTGTGTGTGTGTGTGTGTGTGTGTGTGTGTGTGTGTGTGTGTGTGTGTGTGTGTGTGTGTGTGTGTGTGTGTGTGTGTGTGTGTGTGTGTGTGTGTGCATGTTTGTGTGCACACACGTGTGCATGTGTCTGTTTGTCTGTCTGTATGTTTGTCTATCATGTGATATACCTGGATTGTCAGGGCGATCTCAGTCTGTGTGCATGCAAGAAAATATGCTACTAGTTTTATCTGAGGACATACATAAACTATTCAGGGCACACTTTTTGGTTAGTAGTAGAAAAAGTGTTAACAAGTAATTATTTTTCAAAAATAAGTAAATAAATGCATCACAGAACATCTATACTATCAGAGCTTCTGGTGGCCTGACAGCTCCCACGCCCCAAGCTGAATAAGGGAATTTTTAACACAGGTCTAGCAGGGGTTCCTCATCTTCAACTTCTGTCCTGGACTTCATCCAACCCTGCTCAGAGCTGTGCAGAGAAGGTTTCTGTCATTTCATTTGTTTGCTGAGTACAGTGCAGTCATTATTTCTTTAATTTTCCTCACAGTCTTTCCTTAGACATTTGCAAAATATATGAATAGCAAGTCTAGTGTCAGTGTAATATTTAGGAGGAACAAGTTAAAACACATTACTGTGATCAGTCTTTTTGTGTCAAAAAGACACAACTTTCCAGTCACTCTAACCTCAAACTTGCATGCAGGTTTGAGGGTAAGGGTAAGGAGGAATGCTGTGTATATACAGCTAAAGTATCACATTGAAATATGTTCCTATAGCCATTTTATTAATTCACTTTTGTCCCTGTCTGGCATTAGAAGGAGATACAGAAACTATTTCAGGAGCACATGAAATGCCAGGGTACTGAGAAAAAATAGAGCGAGTCCTCTCAATCCACCCCATCAAAAGAAGTTAAAGGAAAATGGTGGGTTTGAAGCTGTTTTATCAGGTAGTTAGATTAATCCAAATGGGACAACAAAAGCCACAGTGAATAATATTGGTCATTGGAGAGGCACAGCTCCAAGCACCATGGGTTTGGCAGCAGATGCTTTGTTTTTCCAAACAGGAACCAGCTAGTTATTGTACACTTTAGCAGAGTTACAAGATATTAATGGGCTTTGTCTTCCAGTGTAGAATTTAGAAAACCAGAAATGAAATCACAAGGTAAAAGCAGAAAACAAGCGTATCAGTTACACATCAAGAAAACCTCTCTAGTGGAACACAGCTAGCAATTCTCCACTCTGCTTCTGTGTAGTAAAATATATCTTAGTCGGGTCCCTATCAGATGATCGAGTTTTCAGAAATTTGAAATTCTTATGGTCGAGACCATATGATCGAGTTTTTGAAAACCTGAAGCTTTTGAATAGAGATTTCAGTACAGTGAGGATCGGGAAATTTACCCTCTTCCCCACTGTAGTGTGATCTTGGAGTTGGCATATATAATTTGCACAGGGGGTGGGGGTGCAGGGGGCCTGTCACCTTGCAAAAACATAAAAAATATAGATTTTTGTGTTTTCTTGGGTATTTTTTTTTTGACATTCGAGTTTTCGGAAACTCAATCATATGGCCACGACCATATGAATTTCAAGTTTCTGAAAACCCAATCCTCTAACATAGAACAATCTTAGCCATCTGGTCTGAGTGATGTATGTTCTGCAATAAAAGAGAATATGCAAGGGAAGTAGTGACTGTATATCATGATTTGTATGCAGTGTTGTTGCCATTAAGCTACATTTAGCTGGAACAGCAATGATAATGTTAAAATGCTTATACAGGAGTGTGGTTGCCATGTTTAAATGAAAGACCTCCAAACCTGAGCTTTGTTTTTAAAGTTCTTTTTATGCTGCACCCCTGACTTCCTTTTGCACTCACAAAACTTTTCCCAAAGCTTGACACAGCTATATTGGACCTATATAAACTCTGCAGTAACTAAGTGAAGTAAATACAAAAAAAAAAAAAAAAAAAATCATTGCTGTATGTGCATTATCTGTTGCTGCATAGTACATTTAATGTCATACTTGGCTGCAGCCTGAAATATAACTTTGCAGTTAGGGTAATAATATAAACATAGCTGTTAGTAGTATAACTTATTGGTTAAGGTAGTAATCAGTGAACAAAGTGTCTGCACAGGCTATATCCTGCAGATATGAGTTTGATTCTTACACCTTTTTCCTTGTGCAATGTGTATCGCTGAGCACTTGAACTAGCCGCAGATTAGAACTCACAGGTCGTGAGACAAAAAGTAGGTGGCTGTATGCGAAAAAAATACAAACAATTTGTGTGGATTGGTTTAAGTATCAGTATCCAAACAGCAGCTACATGTTTACCATGTTGCCCAAATAAGGTGACTGATTACCCCATACCTGACCAAATATTCAGCAGATAGCACAACATGACTGAAGTCCAGACAGGGAGATAGGTTTAACAGTTACTATGTGAGCTGTGAAACATTTCCAGCAGACCATGACCAAATACCTGGAATACACACTGTTGCAGTATTGACACTAGTTGTTAACTCTTAATGGTGGCAACAATAGCTGCTATAGCACAAAATTAATCTGTCAGATTTTACAGCAGCTTTGTTCATGACATTAACAATGACATTGTGTTTAATGACAAAAGAATGCCAAGGCTGTTTACTGAGTAACTGTATATGATGATGATAATTTCAGAATGACTAATACTTAAAGTTTATCTAGATAGTGAAGAGTTAAATAAGGCGTATATCTTATCTTAAGGTGTGAACTTCAGCTGTGCTATTCTCGGAGAGGTATATAAAAGACATGCAGGAAAGCTGTCATAGGTGCGTAGTTAATTGCCAGCTTTCACTTCCCAGGTGACTACACATTTTGCTTAGGACTGTAACGTACTTTGCTTTCATGCAAAAAAAGTATTTTCAACTAAAAAAATTTAACTTTATAATGACATCTAAACTGGCCATTAGTACTGCCTCAAATAAAATGTTCATGTGATGCCCTCAGTACTTTGACAGAGCAGAAAAAAAAATACATTTAGTAATGTGTTCATTTAGTGATTCTAAAACAAGCACTCCATCTTACATAAATGCTTATATGAAAACAGGAATTACAGCTTCATGTATTTCCAAGAGCATTAAAGAAAATTTAAATAGGTAAAAAAAAAAAAAAAAAAAACAGCAACTGAGATGAATTTGTCATTATAAGTATAGGTCATAAAATGTGTTTCAGTGAGTTCAGTTAAAAGGCTCAGTCAATGTGTACTTAAAGGGGAATACCATAAAAGCAGCAGCTTCCTCAGCTACACATTGTTTAAAGCCTAAGAGGCTTTAAAAAACAGTGATTATTGCCATAATATCTGATGCTATGGATCACCAGGCATCTGCTCCAACAAAATGCATTTCATGGTAGACGTTTGGCACTGGAACAATATACTCCAGTCACAGCTGATCAGAAAGTGTATAAGGAAACTGTACTTTCAAAGCTTTTCAAACCAAAATGTTTGAATGGAAGTGGGAAGGAAGAACGGGAAGCTGTGGAAAACTCCAGTTAAGTGGTGGTTCCTTTGAAAGTGCTGCTTTGATAACCCTGTGAAGATGTAAACTAAAAGTCTCATGTCTTGTAAGAAATAGGTACTACACTGTTTAAGATGGCTACTATTTGGTACAAATTTTTGCAGCGTTTTATGTTCTGTGTGCATGTGCATGCATGCATGTTTATGTTTAGTCCTGCAATGTGCTTCTTTTTTAAAATGAGCTTTCCAGACTTAAGGCAGTTTTATGAGGCCCCAGGGATCACAGTATCAGCAAATCATATTGCTACTGCTGTTTTATAGTGTCCTTTGTGACACCAGCTTATGCAAGGCAATCCATTCCAATCCTTTGTAACTGTACTATGAAGTAACTTTGCTGCCTGGTGTGCTCTTACAAATATAACTACATTTCTGCCAGTACCTCAGGGCATAGTTGATAATTCTTGTGGGGAAAATGTAGCCAAAAATTAACATTAAAAATTTAATTAACTTCAGTGGCCTAAATACTTGTTATAGCTGTACATAATCTGATAAAATCAGAAGCTGTAAAAATTACTGTGGCTGAGATGTGTACACATACTGAACATAGCATTTTTCAGCTATTAACTGGAGAATGGCATTTCAGGCTTGCAGTTCCTGGCTATGTAGAGTCACTTGACAGGCACATATGAATGTTATGTAAGATAAAATTGTAATGTTTGAAAAGTGAAGGATGAGGGTAAACAGTAATGCTGTGTCTATACATCTTAAAGCATCACATTACTGAGGATGTTTTAGTTGTAATAAGGAAAAGGAAAAGTAGGAGATTGTAGGAAAAATAAAACTATGGTATGCGAGGAGAGCACACAAACCAAAACAATCTGCACAATTTTTGACAATGCTGTGAAAAAATATTAAACACGTCTTAGTAAAAACAGATGTCTACTACGTGTGAAAGTATTATCATGAGATACAGTATTGGATACTTATTTGTGCTGTCTTTGTTGGCTTAAAAAATATTTCAGACCCATACATATTCTCTCACCTTTCCTTCACAACTACTTTACGATGGTCACATCAGATTTTTGATTGTTCGCTCACTCACCACAGTTTTTGTGTGACACCCTACAATCCATTTAACCATATTCTATTGTCTACACCCCCCTTTCAGCTATTTCACCATACTGACAACCTTTTTCTTAGCATTCCTGTAAACAACTGATATTGAGCCAGCCTGCTAATAAAAAAGAAGTTATGTCTTACCATAACATTCCATCTGTATTGTTGATCCTCGTTCAGTCATTATGCATGGGTATCGGTTCCGACCTCGGAACTGAGCCAGCCATTTTCCAAGCTCGAGTCAGCTTCAAACTCTCGAGCTAAACTCTTACCCACAATCCCCCTCTCCCTGTTACCTCAGATTGAGTTTGCAAGTCAAAGGAAGGTAGAGGCTACCTCTGGTCAAATAACCTAAGAGAACCGGATGGTGAGATCCACTAGAAGCCACAGGAGGGGGAAGGAGGGAGGGTCGTAATGACTGAATGAGGATCAACAACACAGATGGAACGTTATGGTAAGACATAACTTCTTTATCTGATATTGTCAATCCTCGTTCATTCCTTACGCATGGGACAGAGTCCCCAGCTACCTCTATTCCTGGGAGGCTCTCATGGAAGGACATTCCTGAGCACCATGGAACCAAAAGATGCTCTTCCCCTGAAGGCCAAATCCAATTTGTAATGATTGATGAAGGTATGAGGCATATCCCAAGTTGCAGCTGCACAGATGTCATGTAAAGAAGCTCTGGCATGGAAGGCAGCAGAAGTTGCCACCAACCTTGTTGAATGAGCTTTCATGGTAGTAGGCAACGAGATATTACGTTGTGTATAATGAAGGTCACACAGTCCTTCAACCATCTAGCTAATGTGACCTTAGCAACAGCAGATTCTAATCTAGGTCCAGAAAAGGACAAAAATAACTGGTCAGATTTACGAAAGGACCTAGTCCTGTTTAAGTAAAAACGGATTTGCTTGTGGATATCTAGGATATGTAGGCAATACTCTCCTCTGTTTGAATGATTGGGAAAGAAAACTGGTAATTAAAGGGTTTGATTAATGGACATTTCAGAGAGCACTTTTGGCAGAAAGGATGGATTAGTTCTCAGAGACACTCTATCTCTATGAAAAATCAAGTATGGACTCTTGATACATAAAGCCTTGAAGCTCAGAAATACGTCTGGCAGAAGTAATGGCGACCAAAAACAAGGTTTTCCATGACAAATGCTTGAGGTCACAAGAAGAGGCTGGTTTGAAAGGTGGCATTGTCAGAGCTTGTAGAACTAATGATAAATCCCATGGTTGAATAGGTTCTCTAAAAGGTGGCTTCAAATAATTCACACCTTTTATGAAGGTCTTGCACAATTTGTGGGACATAAGAGAGGAGTCTCGGACACCCTCATGAAAATTAGAAATTGCAGCCAAATGAACTCTAATGGTAGAGGCCGATAGACTCAATTGGAAAAGGTTGGCCAGATAGTCTAGTATTATTGACACTGGTGCTGAGAAGGGATCTACTTGTTTATCTTTCAGCCCAACAGGTAAATCTTTTCCACTTGCTCAGATAGGTAATTCTAGTGGAAGATCATTCTGCCTGGCAATCAAGGGAATTGGAGTAGCCAAGCTGTGAGCTTCAGGCTGTTCAAGTTGGGATGAATCAGGTTCTGTAGATGTGAGATCAACTCCAGGGTTGGATGGAGAATCCATGGTCGATCTAGTAGGTGAGGCCAAAGGAAGGGGAACCAGATCTGTCGAGGCCAATATGGTGCTATGAGGATCACCTTGCTCTTCAACCAATGGGCTTTCTTCAGAAAGTGGGGATTGAGGGGAAAGGTGTGAATGCATAAAGAAGACCCGAGGGCCAATCGTGGAGTGTCCCTGGGTGACTGTCCCAGAGGGGGAATCAGGGCGAAGTAGTTGCTGCATTTGTAGTTGGTCAGGGATGCAAAGAGGTTGCAGCAAGGACGGCCCCAGCGGTGGAAGATCTCTGCCACTATCAAGGGATTCAGGGACCACTCGTGAGGTTGAAGAATGCACCTGCTGAGTCTGTCTGCTATCATGTTGGAACTCCCGGGAATGTGCATTGCTAGAAGAAAACGGTTGGTAGCCATCGCCCATTGCCATATCCTCATGGCCTCTCGACAAAGGGGGTAAGATTTGATTCCACCTTGCTTGTTGATGTACCAGACCATCGCCATGTTGTCTGATTGAATCGCAATTGTCCCAGATGGCAGCAGGGGATGGAATGCTTGCAATGCCAGAAGCACCGCCCTCAGCTCTAGAACATTTATATGCAGATGGGCCTCCAGTTCGGACCAAGTGCCTTGGACTGTCAGTCCCTGACATAGCCCCCCCACCCCATCAGGGAGGTGTCCGTGGTCACTGTGGCCTTGGGTTGCTGGAGGGAAAAGGTGCGAGACCATTGTGACAGATTGTGTGTCATCCACCAATTTAAATCCTGTTTGCACCTGTGGGTTATTCGAATCATGGCTAAAAGAGGATGCTGAAAGGGATACCATTGGGTGAGCAGTAGCCATTGTAGAAGCCTCATGTGAAACCTGGCCAGGGGGACAATGGTGATGGAGGCTGCCATGGAACCCAACAGCTGTAGAACCAAATGAGCTGTGGATTTCTCTCTTGAAAGGATTGGAATCAGTTGTTGCTTTATCCTTAAAATTCTGTGCTCTGGAATGGCAGCTCTGCAGTTCTTTGTGTCCAAGATAACCCCTATGAATTCTGTTGACTGAGATGGGGTAAGATTGGATTTTTGCCAGTTTATGGTTATGCCTAGCCTTTGTGCAGCGAGGAGAGAGTATGCCAGGGCTTCTTCCAGTAGATGTCTGGTGGGGACGGAAATGAGCCAGTCATCTAGGTATGGAAACACCTGGAATCCTTGAAGTCGCAAGTGAGCTATGACAACTGCCATGCACTTTGTGAACACTCTGGGGGCTGTAGAGAGTCTAAAGGGCAGTACTCTGAACTGGTAGTGACTGGCTCCCGCATGGAAGTGCAGAAATCTTCTTGATGGCCTGTCCATTTTTATGTGGTAGTATGCATCTTGAAGATCTATCGAGCACATCCAATCGTCTTTTTCCAAAAGCAGGAGGATAGACTGTATTGTGACCATCCGGAATTTTTGTACTCTCACAAACTTGTTCAATATACTGAGATCCAAAACTGGTCTCCAGTCCCCTGTTTTCTTTGGCACCAAAAATAGTCTTGAGTAGAATCTGGTCCTATCTGGTCTGGAGGGACTCTTTGGATGACTCTCTTTCTTAGCAGCTTTTCTATCTCTAGTGCTGCTTCTTCCCTTTGACTGGGTGGAACATTGGGATGGTTTTTTGACAAAGATCAAAGGGGATATGATAACCTTTGGTTATAATCCTTTGTACCCAAGAATCAGTGGTGATGGTTAGCCAGGCAGAAGGGTACAAGGAGAAACATCCCCCAACCACCTCCAGAGGAAAGGAGTTGGGCCACTCTTCAGGAGCGCTGGTAGGATTGGCCAGGGAAAGAATCCCTGGAACCCTGGTTATGTGTACCCCCTCTGCCCTGAAAGGAGCGTCTTCCCTGTAAGTTTCCCCCTCTGCCTCTAGTGGAGAACCTGGCCTGTGTGTGATGGAAAGGACCATGAAATTTCTTGAACCATATCTTCCCACTCTTTTGGTTTTGGGAGAAAGCACATTGAGGTGAAGAATAACAGACACCTACAGCAGAAAGGGTCTTACCGTCCTGTTCACATATGACCAGTGTGCTTTTAACTTTGGGTCCAAACAACGAAGAGGCCTCAATGGGAGCATTAAGAAAGGAAGCCTTAAAGGGTTCCGTGAAATTGCACAAGCGCATCCAGGCGTGTCGTCTCATGACCACAGCTGAACCCGCTGCCCTAGCTGCTCGCTCTGATGCGGGAGATATCAGTCACATAGAGAAGTTAGATATTGACTCAGTGGTGGCCAGCTGAGAGGCCACTTTGTCACGGACCTCATCAGACACGGCACCAGCCAAGGTTTCAGAGAGCTCAGAAATCAGATCCCTTTGAAGCCTGGTAAAGTGTGCCATACAATTCCAGGACCTGATAGTAAAGGTCACTGATGCAAAGGTTCACTTCCCTATCCTGTCCAGGGCCCAGGACTCTTTGTTTGGCAGATGGACAGTCTGGCTTTCTTCTTCTGCCAGATCCTTTTTTAATGCGGCCGCCACCACCAAAGCATCCACAGGAAGACCTTTTGACTAATGGGGATCTGTAGCAGGAGGGGACAAAATCTTATCTGGCCTCCGGGGAATAGCTTTGACGGTGTCAGGAGCCTTCCAAGCATGCTGCACGATAAGCTGGACAAGTTCATCGGCAGGTGGAGTAACCCAGGAGGTAGGGGGCCAGGCGCGAAAAGCCTGCAGGAACACAGATTCCTCAGAGGTCAGATTAGAGGACTGCAATTCATCTCTCTGTTTCAGGATTTTGAGGATATCACCAAAGGATACTTCAGAGGGTGACCGAGGGGATCCTTCCCCCTCATCAAAATCTGTGTCTCCAGTGAGGGACTCCTCTGTGGAGTCCATGTACTTCCTCTTACACAAACCTTTCCGGTGGACTTTGTCAGTGGGAGAAGCTGGGGAAGACAGCGGAAAAGAGGTTTCCTGTGGGAATATGTCCTGAGGCCCTTGCACCCGGTGTCCGTTCAGTGCGAGTTGTGAAACCAGTGTACCAGAGGAGGGCAGAGGGATAGACAGTCCAGTATCGCCAGCAGCAGCGAAAGCCTTCTCCATCAGTTGGACAGCTGGTCCACCTGAAGAGGAGTGAATGTCCAGGACAGGGGTCACCCCTCCCCTAAGTGGCTCAGCCTGCCAACCCAGAGTCCCCGGATGGCTGTGGAGCAGCAAACTATGTGTGCCACAACTGATATCCTGGGTCATAGCAAAACTTTCCTGCCATGAAGGCAACTGTGGTTCCTTAGTGAGATCCATAAAGGGAACCACAGAAGGGGAAGACTGTGCTATATCCATGGACTTCAAAGGCAATGAAGGAGGAGAATAAGAAGGGGTCTTTGGAGATGGGTGATCACCTCCCAAGGAAGGATAGTTCCTGGGAGGTGGGATACCTCTGGCCAAGAGCACCTGATCCACAAGACGCAACACATCATGTTCGGAGAGGCTACTAGTGGACCTCATGGAGACTGAGGGAGAAACAGGCCTATTCACAGAAGAGGTAAACTCAGTGCCCATCTCACCAGTCCATGCTGAGAACAACGGTGCTGAAAGAGACTGGACTACGGGTGTCTGCACCAAAGAAGTCATCAGTGCCGAGGTCATTGTCTACACCGACACAGGGATTGGTGCCGAACTGGTTGTCGGTACTGAAGCTGGAACTGACAAAACTGGAGTCAACAATAAAGGCGTTGGTTCTGAGAAAGATGTCAGAACCGACGTAGTCAAGGTCTGCGCCGATTGAGCGGTCGGTGCCGATACAGTGGTAATAGTCTGAACCGTGGAGCCCCTCGGTGCCGATATAGTGAAGGCTGCAGGAGAAGATGGAGCCGAGATCATTAATGGAGCCAAAGGCCTCGGTGCCGAAGATCTAGGCACCAAAAGCACTGGGGCTGACTGAATGAACTCCTGGGCCGAACATTTAGCCTTTTTAGGTTTTGGTTGGCGGGAGTCCCCAGCCGTGGATGAAGGTAAAGATTTAGCCTTGGTAGGAACATCCAAGATTTTCTTATGGGGTCTAGGAGGGGTTGAGGCCTCTGACCCAGAAATAGCCTCTGAAAAGGGAGATTTACGAAGTCCCTTCAGCAACAACTTGTTTTTCCTTTCCAACAAAGTTCTATTTGAAAAATTTACACAGATAGTACAGGGCGGGTCAACAGATAAGTGGGAAGACCCAAACAATAAACGCACAAAGAGTGTGCATCAGATGTAGGTAGTTTGTGTCCACAATCAGAACACTGTTTAAACCCTGGACTACCTTTCTTATCTGCCATGATAGTAAAATTAGATAGTAGAAAAGGGTACCAGCAATGATACAAAAGAATACCCGAAGGTATGAAAAAAAGGGAAGATTACGAACGATGGTAAGCGGAGAAATACGTTGCGGTAAAAAAGTAGAGAAAAGAGAAGAAAACCTCAAGAAAATATGGTTGCTAGATGCGATAGGGTAAGACACAACGAAATAGAAACTTTTCTGACAGAAAAGTAATATAAATGACTATTAGACAACAAATAACTGTACTTAGCTCAAGAGAAGCAGCTTGACACGACCGAATGGCAACGCGGCAAATGAAATCTGAGGTAACAGGGAAAGGGGGATTGTGGGTAAGAGTTTAGCTCAAGAGTTTGAAGCTGATGCGAGCTTGGAAAATGTCCGGCTTGGTTCCGAGGTCGGAACCGATACCCATGCGTAAGGAATGAACGAGGATTAACAATATCAGATCCATAGTTATACAAATTAGTTGCATAACCATATATTCCTTGTTATATGCATTTGACCCATTATAGTTCTTTGTAAATTGTAATGAATGTTCATAATATTCATACTTCATCTGACTTATATTGTATGTCTTCGGTATTGCTTTTTACCTTCTTGTTGACATATCCACATTCCTAGCATATACAGTGGTCTCTTTAAAGGAAATCACCCTAAATTCCTATATGCCTATATACCATTTCTAACATAAATGATCAGTAATTCTCTGTAAGTACTGTGATTAGCGCATTTGTGTTTCTGGCATGCATGGATCATGAATGATTAATGCCCTTGGGCCAGCTCACTTATCCAGTTGTCAGATTAAATCTATCACTCTAGTAATCATTAAATAAATAGACAGATTGAAAAATGACACAAATTAAAAATGTTATCCAATATATAAAGGTAAAGGTAGTTAAAAAGTTACTTTTAGAACCAACTTTGAAATACACCAGCAAAAGAATATTATTGCTACCCTGCTGTCATTACATTGCTCAGTCTTTACATGCAAAACTGCTGCTACATTTCATCGTTAGATCCTCTTCCTGGTCTTCTCTCCTCAGTTCCACTCTTTGATGATACTTCACACCATGGTTGTAGTGACCCTAATGCAGTACATTGCATTTGTCTGCACAGGACATCAACTGCCACCCTTCTCCAAATACTTCATTAGATCCTTCCTCCATCCTCCACTGCTGTGACTACCTTTACGCCCTCAGATATTTTTCCTTCTCTCTTCTCATCCATTCAGTTCTCTCAGCTGATACTTCAAATGATGCTTGCTGTAACCCAAATGCACCATTTTGCATTTATCTGCTCTAAAGCTCAGCCTTTACAATATTTCTATCAGCTACCTTTGTGAGATGAAAGCCCTTGCTAAAGTCCAGGTAGATCATATATAATGGTACCCCTGTCATATTCACCTGTAACTCACTCATAAAACAAGATCAGATTTCACTGACAGCTTATTCCAGACAGACGCACAATGTTATTGTTGTCTAGGACACTGCTGTTCCTTAAGAATGTTTCTAGTGTATCTCTCAGGTTTCTCTTCATGCCACTGCTCTTAAGGCAAAAGGGCGATAGATCCCCAGATCTACCTTTCCCCTTGAACCAGGGAATTAACTTTCTGTCTTCCATTCTGCAAGCACTTCTGCACTGGCCAGTGAGCTATTGATTATCTCCATCTGGGAGTCTTTTAGCACATTAACCAGATTTCTGAGAACTCTGGCAGGTAGCCCATCTGTTTTTTGTAAGTTCTACCCTCCCTAAGAGCTGCCAGTTACATTTCCATCTCCTCCATCTCTATCCTGTTGTCTGCTCACTGTCCTCCCAACACAGCCCTGCTTCCTTCTGAACACAATACCCTCTACAGTTTTCCTTTGTGAAGACTGAAGCAAACTACTAATTAAGTACCTCTCATTTTTTGTCTCAGTATTCCATGATCTTCCTCACACGTTGGTCAGTCTGGGTTCTGCCAGTTCCTTCCATCCTCCTGTAGGCTATCTACTTATAAATCCTTTGTTCATCTTTCTAATCACTTCTGCTGACTGTTTCAAACAACCACCTTTGTTGCCCTCACCACCTATTTTTGCCATTCTTCTAACATCCTTGTACTGTACTACACCCATCTCTCAACCCATCCTTTCTAGGCACCGTTTTTTGTCCTAATTCTTAGCCTCACATTTTTTTTTCTGGAGCCATATTATTATTTTCTTCTTTTTATCTTTCTGCCTCTTTCTTACACTCTTGCTCATAACATTGATTACCATCTCCCTACTGAAATGTCAGCACTGAAAATGCTGCATTCAGACAAGCTAAAAAAAAGGAGACTGAAAACAAAGGAGAAATGTGAATCTAGAACATCGCTGTTCTCCTTTAAACTTCTTTTTACTGGGGGCAAGGCTGCCATACCCCCCTGAACTTATATATACCAACTCTGAGATTGCCATACCTCAGAGAAAAGGGAATAGTCCAAGAAATGGGATCTCAGACTTGGTATATAAGTCCAATGTTTTGCCCATTCAAGGGTCCTGACATTTCAAACGGTTACCATGAAGACTCCATCCTTGCCCAGTTCCCATAGTTTGTGAACTCCTATAGTTTACTTCCAGTCACTTAATTCATCATTGGCCATCTTACCAGTTTTATATAATATACTGTTCTAAAATCCCATGCTATCATATTTGTAATCTTAGCCTTCCTACCCCACTCTAAACCAAACAGCAGCATGACCACTGCTGGTTAATAGTGTCTTCACCTGGGAATCCATGGCAGCTTTCCCTTGAACAGAATGACATCCAGCATTCTATGCTTTCTGATATAGCCCTACACAAGTTGACTGACCCCCCTCATGGACCAAGACCTCAGTCAACTACTCCCCCTATATTCTGAGATTGAATGTATTATGCCAACATCAAGTGATTCACTTGCAGGAAAAAAACTGCTACCACAAAATTCAAAGATTACAGTGTTGACCTAGCCAAGGCATTTGACACAATACCCCACTCGAACATTGTTGACAAACCCAAGAGGTTAGATACAAACCTGTATGAAAGCCAATGGATAGCCAACTGGCTCACAGACAGGACCCAGGAAGTTAGAATTGGGAAGTCCACCTCTACAAAGAGGCTAGTCACAAGTGGAGTCCCTCAGGGAACAGTCCTTGGACTGATCCTTTTTGGCATTTACTTCTCAGAAGTCAAGGCTAATGTCAGTGGTTTGTGGCCGACTAAATTTGCAGATGATTGCAAATTAGGAGCTGTCATTGAATCTCACACTGACACAAATGTTCTCCAGGAGGTGCTGACACAGATAAACAACTGGTGAGTGAGTCATGTACTAAAACTAAATGCCAAGAAATGCATAATAGTATCCTTTGGGAACTCATCCATCCCTGGTAACTATCATATTGACAATATACCCCTTAACGTTGACCCAGTAGTCAGGGATTTAGGGACACACATAGATATTAATCTATACTTTGATCATTACGTGTCTACAGTGGTGAGGAACTCTTTCTATGTTGCACAACTTATAAACAAAGGTATGGCATCTAAGTCCAGGTAAGTCATTGTTCCACTGTATTCCACTGTATTCCACTGTATTCAGCATTCATCAAACCTATCACTGAGTACAATGCCCCCTTTGGTATATACCTAACCAGGCATATCCAACAACTGGAACATTCACAGAGGTTCCTAACTAAAAGAATACAGGGCATAAGTAATATCTCCTATACAGACTGCCTCAAGGCCCTATCCCTGTATTCTGTATCCTACAGGCTTTTGAGAGGAGGTCTATGCCTGGCATAAAGGGCATTGTCAGACCCCACTCTGATGGACCTCCTGCATATTCACAAAACAAACAGCACCAGAAGTACCCATTCTAAAGACTTAAATCTTGTCTGTGATATAAATAGGACCTGCTGGAGAGATAGGTATGTATCCCAGAGACTACCCCATCTATGGAACAGGCTCCCCATCCATGTGAAGCACAGTTCCTCCTTAATTCAATTCAAGTGCAGCCTGGAGTTGGATGGGAAACCAGAAATTTATCCCTGATTTGACACCTATGTCTCTGATGCAAACAGGTAACCTGTAAATGATTCATCTCTTTCATCTCCCAGGCCCATGCTTACACTTATCAAGGGTATCAGAACTTGGCAGAGATTTGGGATGCATGGCTAGGCTTAAAAAGGCCATTGTGGTCACTACCCTAGTAAACAGCTGTGAACCTATATTACAATCTAAATCACTGGGTGATATGGGGGCAAGTCCGCAATACTTCTTTACATAATAATCTGCTCTGTGGTCACATAACCTTGGATTAGATTATGAACTTTCACAGAAATGGTCCTTCACTGAAGCTCAAGTCACTTAAGCGATAGATAGCGTTGGAAATTACCCAGTCTGCCCAGTATGTCAGCACCTCAAATAGTCTCCTGCATTTATATTCCATTAAGGCATATACATGAGTCTTTCATTGCTCTCCATTTCCCCAATGATACAGAATTAATTTCCTTACAAATTCTTTTTTAAACTGGGATTTGGCACATACTAGACACTACTATAATTAGATTCCTGAGGACATTCTCAGCCATGTCTGCATCTTTGCAGAAACCAGGGCCTCTAGGAATGTACAGCAAAGAATAGCACTTCGGCACAGATTAGTACGAGTGCTGAAAAAGCCTGCAAATGGCAACAAATAAAAATGACGGAAGCAAAGCATGGATAAAGAGCAATATTATTAAAATGATAGAAAGGAGAGCTCCTTGTAGAATGGCTGCTATTTTCACAAAATGTTTCATAAGTATTGTACGGGCCTTACTCATAATGCTGGAGTGAGCTCTGCACAAGCTGTGATGTTGCTACAGCAGCATTTATGAAAACCTCCATTGTGCCAAAAAAGGTTTTAAGCTAAAGATGAACTTTGTGAGACCCTTGTAGCTAATTAGTGGGAAGAAACCTTCATAGCTCTACCAGCTCATATACAAAGCATTTACTTTAGTGGAAAGATTGCTGGTGGGACTGTTGCTCTATAAAATTTAACACATCTAACTTCAGTGATACTTCATACTCTGCAGTGAGACATGAACTGTATGCTGGTCCCTTACCTGTTTCCATTTTGTGAATGCTGCTATTTCCTACTCTGTACATGTTAACATATGTTTTCAGTAGACATGTGGTTCTTATCCCCTCTGTATTCTGATCACTGTGCTTTGCAAACTACAGTATTTGCAGATACTCTATTAATTTCATCTTTTTCTCTGGTGCATATCTGTTGACCATCGCCTTCCTGAAAAATAAAATCAATGCTGAAAATCTATCTGTTCACATTTATTACTTTACTGCGGTCTACCATGCTAGATGGTCTACTGTACCATCAGTTTGCAATAAAATACTCCCTATGTGGCTGAAATGAGTTTCCTTGCCATCTTTTTATATTCCAGTCATCAACTGTATAACAACACAAAGAATTATACTGGTAGCTTCAGCTATTCTTTTGTACCTATTGTCCTTGTTTTTTTTTTTTCATTTTTTTTTGTTATGATCTCTTGGATACTCACATCTTCCTGAATAATAACATCAAATTCCCTATATTCTCTCCACTTCTGTTAACCATTCCTGCATTTTAACTCTCATAGTTACTGAACTTCCTTACTGGAGACAGCAGCCCATTACGGCCATTGCTTATAACAGGGAGGGGCTTTGATGCTTGTGACAGCTTGGGTTTATTTCATGCATTTTTAGCCACACCTTCCTATATTCTGTCTCGCCATGTAATGCCTACTTAGCTGTGGCTAGATACGTGAATACTTACTTCAATCAGAGAGTCTGTCAGAGCTGACTAAAGCATACTGCAGATATGTAGGCTACAAGATGGCAGTCCTCTCTGTGCTAACAAGCAATGCCTACAGAGCTGTATTCTACATCCTCTACTCAAAACGAGACAGCTGGCTGACTGTCACTGACTCTTACCCTGTCTTTGGCTCCTAAAGAAAAGCTGATGTAGTCCAAAAGCTCAGGTAAGTTATACCATAAAACCTGTGCTGGTCCAAGAAAAATACCACATCACCTCTGTGTTTTATTGTACTTCAGTGTTTCAGTAGAGCAACACCACAATTCTCCCTTTCATTTTGCCACTCAGTGGCTAGTTCTGTTATGCTTTGTCCACCTTGTTAACTGAGATTGCTGCAGCATTACACAATGCTTTGTAACTGTACAGAGAATGTGGCACAGTGAGTTTTTTCTAATGGTAATGTGATCTTTTCTAGTATTCACTAAACAGACTTTAAATTGATGCCCCCCCTAATTAGTTCTTTCTCCCCAAGTATGATTACCTGCCCCATACATTTATATGACTATGTACACATCACCTCCTACCTAGTGCCATCCAAAACTACATTGATGCACTGTGTCCTTGACCATGTACATGAATATTCCTTGCTGAAAGAAATTTTCAGATTCCCTCATAGACCAGTGGCCTTATGAGCAGAATGGCCAGTAAATGGACTACTAAGGACAAGACAATGAAAAGGTTTCTGTTGTCACTAATGCTGCCTGACCTTTCACTAACGTTAACCACATGATTCCTTAGGACAACCTGCTCAGTGCCATTGGTTATAGTCACTGAGTAAGCAAGGTACCAGATATCAATCAGGTAGAAAGGTCTTAGGGTTTCAGTGACAGTCACCATTATCATAGACTAAGTGTGCAGAATGCTGAAATAATATTTTACCTCACAAAGGGATTAGAAGGTATTATGCAGAATGTGAGATGGTATGCATCTGACATAGTGCTTTAGATGATATTTCTTAGGCAAAAAAAAAAAAAACATGGTGTATTGCAGGAAGACATTTTTGCAATAGCCTCATGGGATTCTTGAACCTTCTCAGCCCAGACCAATTTAATCTTCATCTCTGGTTACAAGCCATTGGTGCACTGGTAAAGAAACTGGGGCAGCAGGTTGACATAATAGTTAAAGGGTTGACTTTACAGGCACATAGTACAGGGTTTATATTCACCTTTGAAGGAAAATTGGCTAGGCTTAAAATGGACTGCAAGGACAGCTAGCCTAGTTCTTATCTATGAATTTATGAAGTACTGAAAGAAAGAGACAACTGTAGCAACTGTTTTCAGTTGCTACAATTTATACTCTGCCTGCACAGAGTACTACAGTGCTCAGGTTTTAGTTAAACAAAAAACATTCCTTCTTTATGTAAAGTGTAATAAACTGCTTGTACAAATCAGCAAATAGTTATTACAGTTTATAACTTGCCTGCACAGACAGCTACAGCACTCAGGTTTTAGCTTAAAAAAGTGAGCTGTACCAAGCAGTTGCTACAATTTAGACCACACACAGGGTGTTTCACCACTTAGGTTTGACCCCAAATGCAATAACGGCTTTTAAAGGTTGGTATCATATTAAAGATTGGGATCGGCTGATCGCACCCCCCCAAACACTTTGCCCCCGGGCAGTTGTCCCTCTCACCCCACCATTGCTATGCCATTGCAGACACACACTCCAACGCTATCTGTCCACTAAATTCCCTTGCACTTATCTCTGCTGTGATGGGTGAACCAAAGCTTTAGGCTGTGTTCATTAACATCAGCAGCAGTGAGCAGCCATATTATTTTATGTAGTTGAGTGATTCTCTTAATATTTTGGCTGTATAATGACTTACTACAGGCATTTCTGCAGGGAGAAAACATGGTTGATTAGCATGTTTCTCCTTCAAAATGCCTCATTAGCATTTAACACAGTCACAATGACAGCCTTATGATGTTGTATGTCTTTGTTTTAAAGCACTGTGGAAGGACTGTCTTAATTAGAAATTGTTACCGCAAGGTGTACACCATGTATTCACTTTGCGGTAATTTTTCTGAATATGGTCCAGTGATTTTCAACTATGCAAACAGAGGCAAATGTAGCATCTACAACTTGGTCTGAGATGAACAGAAACACTACAAGTATGCTTGCTTCCTCTACAATAATAATGTTTGTGCACCACTCCTTTCGTTTTCCTTGTCTCCTTCATTTCTTTAAGTTTCCCTCAGGTTCTTTTGTCATTTTTTGTCATAAATTCCAAATCACAGTATAAAAAAACACAATATTTTTGCCAGAGGACAAGCATCCTGCACTCCTACCTTATCATCTCGAAATATCCTGCCTCCGAGATCATACTACAGTGAGGGTAAGAATAAACAGATCAGGGGAAAATTAAATGTCATTCCTGTTTTGACGAACACTACACTTGATGAACTGAATGTCTCCCTCTGCAGTACTCATGCAAGGGTGCTTTCACATTTTCTGATGACTGTTACAATTTCTGGTTCTGGCAGCCAGCATCTGGTTGTGGTATTTTAAACAATTACTAGCCAGAGACATGTTTGTTTTCAGTCCTTTCTGCTCTTTAACAGTTAGATGTCTGTATTATAAAAAGGCCTCAACTGGCAGACACATAGATCTGACAAACAATGTGAATTATACAGCTTGTTTAACATGTGGTGATCTGCTAAGAAAAATTTATATAATACATTTCCTAGGCTGTTGGAGAAGACATTCTTAACTTTTAAAAGAACTGAAGCTGCAGGCAAGAGTCTGCTGGTTAGTCAGTTTTCATATGTAATTCCAGTCAAAGTGGATTACAACAGGCCTGACAGTGAAAAGGAAAAATACAATGCTTAGGGCATGACCATATAAACCTGCTCTGTTGTTAGGAAGGACTGCAAAAGGCTACGAAATTGAGACCAACAGGGTAATCATCAAGTAGACTGCTGCACAACCTGCAAGGGTGAACTTCCAATTTTTGTTTTTTCTCTACAGTCAGTGGTAGATCTTAGACTAGTTGTTGTTATGAAGACACAGTATTTATAGATGAGTGTATGTATGCAGTTGCGTAATTTATAAATATATATTTATGTTCATGTATATATATATATATATATATATATATATATATATATATATATATATACATACATACATACATAAATATATAGGTATATTTAAATGTTGCAACACTATTCTTACTTGTCAGAAATAGCATGACAAATGGGGTGGAGATGCATTTTTAATGCTCACTGGTGGATACTCTTGGCCTTACTTTAATGCAGAAAATATATGTATATATATCTTTCCAGATAAACTTGGGTCCTCCTTGAATGTACGGTATTACAAAGTATAACTCAGAAATTTGCAAAGAGCTGAAGGGCCCCTTTTAAAGCATTTGATAGTCTCTTCAAACCTGTGCTGTTTTCTCTTGTCTGGGGCCAGCAGTCACCACCATTAAACCCTGCCTGCTACCAGTTAGCAGACATATAGTAACATCTGACATCACTTAATAGAATTTGTGTAATACTTCCAAAACTATGTGTAAAAAAGTGTCAGAATAACTGTGACCCCCCATCTTTGAGACAGTAATCAAGGACCCTCAATCCTCACCACTGACATAGGTGAGGGACGTTCACTTGGAACAAAAATAGATACACACAGTATTTTCAGATACAGCTCTCTGCACCAAGCACAATTTCCCTTAAGGGCACACAGGGAGCACACTCAGTCCTGGGGCTGGGTTTCCCTCTCTCTATCCTGGCCCCAAACAAGACTCCTCACTGACACAGCTGTACAGCCAAGGGTTCCAAGTCAAGACCTCCACCACCCTCTCTGTGAAACCGGTGTTCTGTGTCCCTGCTTCAAGTAGCGGACACTCACATTCTTTGAGATTTGATTAACACACACACACACACGCGCACACACACACACACACACACACACACACACACACACACACACCTGGGAAAGACTGGCACAGATTTACCAGCTATAACCCCTCTGCCCAGACTCTATAAGGTAGATACTGCCACCAGAACACTCCAAAGCCAGCTATTCCAAGGCTCTTACAAGGGCACCCAATTATACTGAGTAAAACTAATACTAATACAAATGGTAGTGTTTGACCAATGCAGCAAGGCCTTCAGGAGCAGCCACAGTGCCACCAAATAAATAATCAGTACTCTCAAATATTAAATTATTCCCTAAAAGACCAACCACAATGAAAAGTTTAAATATATTTAATAATAAATAACAAAAGCACACAAAAATACTGAATATCTATTTACAATAAACATGAGAGTTTCAGCACAGGAAATATTAAAATAACACAGTTGGAAAGGTTCACACAGATATAGAAAAACAATACTTAACTAATCTCACTATATTTTCCTGACTGATTAAAGAATTACTGTTCCCTACTTCACTTACTAGGGCAAGGCAAGATGAAGTGGGTATGTGGTCTTCCTTGTCAGGTTTCACAAACAGACTACCCTGAGACTTCTGTCTCATCTAGTATTTAAACATTATTTCAGTGCTGGATTACAGAATAACATCATATACATCTGATCATCTGACTTCTAGTTCCCATACTACCTACTTTACTAGAAACTAAATCAGAATCTTGTACATATACACACATAGAGCTTTGCTAAGATGTGTTACAGCATCTGGAAGCTATAAAACCATTTCAAAAACTTCCACCCTTCCAGGTTAGCAGTCAGTTCACTCTTAATGACAACACAGTAGGATTCCTAGTCCTGGTTTTCACAGACATTTTGTCTCTGGCTGCAATCAGAACTGTAAACTACAATCTTTATGGCCTAAACCAGGTAATTTAATTTCAGACTATTTTTCAAAGTTAGCTGGACTGAGACTAATTTCTCTCCTCCAGTATCCTCTATTACAATATATTTATTTTAACTGTTACAAAACAGTGTG
This sequence comes from Protopterus annectens, assembly GCF_019279795.1. Lineage (NCBI taxonomy): Eukaryota > Metazoa > Chordata > Ceratodontiformes > Protopteridae > Protopterus > Protopterus annectens. The sequence goes on from NC_056744.1 coordinate 88,947,452, forward strand.
ACATACAGGTATATTTCTTTTATGTCCAGCAGGACCCACTCACTGTTGGTACAGTTTTAACACAAGCAGCTTTACAAATACATTTTTCAACACAAGCATCTCTACAAATCAGTTTGATATACAAATGACATATAATTCTACAAAACTCCAGTTAACTATGCTGGCATATGTTATATATTGACTGCCTTACTTCTCCTGGCATAGCTGGCAATACCTCACATCATTGCATCTCTCTCCCCATTTTAAACTCAAGCTAGTTTCTCAAGTGACCCTGGAGAAATGTTGCGAGAAGAATGAGCCTGTCTGGGAACACATTAACCTATACCCTGTCTTGAGTTTCCATCTACATTGGCATTGCTGACCTCACTGCTGGTACTAGGTTTCCACGTGAACATGTCTCCAAACTCTGCTCAGATTTCTCTAACCTGTGTTGGGGATAGCTGCTGGGACATTGCTATCCCTCCCACTGAGGTGTCAATCTGAACTAACTGAGGAGATCATTTATCAGATCCTCCTCAGACTCCTCCTGCCTCCCACTGCAAATACTTAGCACAAGGACCTCTCTATCATGGTAAGGCTTCATCTTGTTAACATGGTACAATTTGTGCCCCTGCCTCCTGCCTAGTAGTAGTACCATGTAGTTAACATCACTGATCTTCCTTAAAACTTTGAAGGGTCCTTCCCAAGCTGCCTGCAGCTTATTGTGTCTGACAGGAGAGCAGCATAACCTGCTGTCCCACAGCATAGTCTCTGGCTTGAGCATTCCTGTCATACCAGACCTTTTTTTGCTAGTGGGTTCCTGCCAGGTTCTCCTGGGCCAAGCCCATGAGCTCCCTAAGCCTTGTCCTTAAGTTTAGGACATATGCCACAACAGACTCCTTGTGGGATTCACACTCACCCTCCCACTCATCACAAATCAAATCTAAAGACCCTCTCACCCTAGGCCCATACAGCAACTCAAAGGGTGAAAAACTTGTGGATTCCTGGATTACCTCTCTGTATGCAAACAGCAGAGGGGGCCAATATTTTCCCCACTCTCTCTTAAAGTGGTCTGCAAATGCCTGAACCATGGTCTTTAGGGTAGAGTTTAACCTCTTCACAAAGTCATTAGTCTGGGGCTGGTGAGGGATGGTCTTTAGATGCTTCACCCTACAGTGCTCCCACTGACAAGCCAGCAAGTCTGACATTAAATTGGCACCTCTGTCAGTCAGTCATTCTCTCAGGAAACCTACCCTGCTGAAAATCTCTAACAAAGCATTTGTCACCTTCTCTGCCTTGATGGAGGACAGAACCACCACCTCAGGGTATCTAGTAACATAATCTACTACCACCAGGATGTAATACTTCCTTGTGGAACTTGAGGTACTCAGAGGAACCATAATATCTATAACTACCCTCTAAAATGGCTCCTTACTCTCAGGCAAAGGCATCAATGGAGCTTTAACCCTGTCTCCTTCTTTGCCAACTTTTTTCCACTACTCACAGGTCCTACAGTACCCTGTTACATCCCCTGCAATCTCAGGCCAATAAAAGTTCTGCATAATATGTCTCTTTGTACGCTTTAGGCCCATATGACCTGCAAAAGGAATATCATGGGCTATGGCTAGATTGCCAGATGGTAGGCTCTAGGCACTACCAACGGCTGTATTACCTCACCCTCTAGCCCTCCTTCAGGGGTCCACTCCCTATACATTAACCCTTTGTCCCAGTATACAGACTCCCCTTTTCCTTGAGAATTAGGTGCTGCCTTACCTACCTTCCTCAAGCCTCTTAGTGTAGGATCCGAGATCTGAGTCTGTCTCAGCTCAACCTTTGTGACCCATCCCAGTTCCCTTCCACAGGAAGCCTGGTATCCTCTGAGAGTGGTGCCTCACAGCCACCCTGAGTACTACTACTCCCCTCTGCCCTTGCAGTCACTCTGTCCAAGAGAACATCAGTACTTACCAGCAGCTGTGGCTCATCTTCAGGCTCACTGCTACAGGGTAGCTCCCTCCCTGAAATAGCCACATCACCAGACCCAATTTCAGGTGTGGGGTCTGTCTGGTTTTCCCCCAGGGTACCAGACCCACATGTCTGTCTCCAAGCCTGACTAGATATCACTGCATTCAAACAAGGTACTGCATTATCAAAATCATTCCCTTTCAAGACATCTGCAGGGAGGGTCTATATCAGAACATCAAACTTTCAACACTTTGAATCTGATATGGTCAACACCATATGATCAAAGTTTTGAAACTTTGAATCTTTTAACAGAGATCTCCATACAGGGCGGAAAGGGAAGATTTCCCTTTTCTGTACTGTAGTGCGATCTCGGAGTTGGTATATTTAAGTAGCTGGAGGTGTGGGGTGTGCAGGGGAGATTACCCCCCCTGCTTAGAGCATTTAAATGGTTTGTTTTTGTAGGTTGTTGTGTTTTATTACACTTTTGATGTTTCAAGACTTTGATTATATGGTGTCGACCATATCAGATTCGAAGTTTTGAAACTTTGATAATGTACTATAGACCCTGCAGGGATATCCTCAAACACACCTACTTGCTTGCTTCCTTTTCCACCCTCCCAGCCAATGTGAGCCCTGGCCAAAGGCCTTTGGAATGGGGTCCCTCCTAAAGCTCTGACTGGAGGGGACTGCCCAAGCAAGTACTGCTCTTCTTTAACCAGTTCAGGCTTTACAATGGTTATGTCATAGGCTGTGTCTTTTTAGCAGTGGCCTGTCTTCCATCCACTAAGTTAGGATACAAACTTTGGTGATAGTCTGGTACCCCTATTGTCTCCAGACAACTTAGCACTGGCATACTGTTATTCCCACTTGCTGGCTCCCCCAGATTCTTCCCCCACCTTGCTTCTGTGGACATCTGTATGCTACATGGTCCTCCTGGTTACATTTAAAACATCTAAACCTTGATCCTGGATGTGTACCTGAACTAATGGTTTCCCTTGTTACTGGTGGACTGTGTTGGGGTGGTTTAGGCTGCCAACCATGGGTTCCGTTATATCCATCTGCAGAACCAGGTATCCCCTTCTTGTGCAGTGATGTCCTGCTTGCTAAGTAGAGATCCCCTTTTCTCCCCAGCTCATCTGGTGAGTTACACTCCCGGTCTGTCAACCAGATTCTCATGTCCTCAGACAAAGTACTAAGGGCTTGTTCCCTCACGAAAAGATCTGCCAGCCTTTCAAAAGTGGTGACCTGATACTATTCACTACTTATGAAAATAAGTGCTTAACTCAGCAATATAATCACACACACTTTCATCTGCCTTACGTCTATGCTCACGAAACTTTTTTTCTGTAAGCTTCAAGTGTTAACTTAAAACATTCCAATAAACATTGTTTAACTTTATCATAGTTTAAACAATCATTATCAGACAATTTAGAAACAGCAGTTAGAGCTTTACCATGGAGTAAGGGGGTAGGAACCATACGCAAAGCCCTTCGTCAGCACTATACTGTTTGCATACTCTTTCAAATATATGAATAAAACTATCAGAATTATCACACCCTGTAAATTGTGGAAGAAATTTACTGACCTTTATTGCTTCTGGGGTTCAGTTATTCCCTTCCTCATTATCTCCATTACCCAGACAAAGAGTCAGCATCTTCCTCTCATGTTGGTGCTTTTTCTCATTTTCTATGGCCTCAAAACACCACAGTCTCTCCACTGATTCTAATTTCAAATGTTTGGCCTCCAGTTCTAGTCTCTTTAACTCCAGATGGACTTTTAAGTCCTCTCTGGAAAAGGAAAACTGTCATGTTTCTGAGTGCTCCAAATCTCCATCACCAGACTAGTTATCCTCCTGGTTGCTTGTCTGGGCTACAGCTGTGACTAAGGCTGAAATCATTTCCTCTTTAGTCAGGTTGGCATGCACCAATCCTTTGGCTTCACACACCTTGGCCAACTGATTTTTTGTCAGCTTGCCATAATCCTCTGCTGACATCTTTGTCTACTTTCCTTGACTAAACTAAACTAACAAAAAAAAATAAAATAAAACTGTTGTGAAAATTAAACTCTGTATGTTTATATTGTGGCTGTTGAGAGTGCATACACCTTCAGTGACAACTGCTTACAGGATACAGAAGTTCAAGTAATATCCCATCACTGCCGCCAATATGTGACACACCTCTTCTGGGCCAGTAATCAAGGAGCCTCAATCCTGACCACTGACACTGGTGAGGGACATTCACGTGGAACAAAAATAGGTACACCCAGTATTTTCAGATACAGTTCTCTGCACCAAGCACAACTTCCTTTAAAAGCACACTCAGTTCCGGGGTTGAGTTTTCCTGTCTATTCAGGCCCCAAATAAGATTCCCCACTGATACAGCTGTAGAGTTCAGTCCTCAGCCAAGTGTTCCTAGTCAAGTCCTCCATCACCCTCTTTGTGAAACCAGTGCTCTGTGTCCCTACTTCAAATAGCTGACACATACACACACACACACACACACACACACACACACACACACACACACACACACACACACACACACACACACACACACTCTTTGAGATTTGATTTTCACACACACACACACACACACACACACACACACACACACACACACACACACACACACACACACACACACACACACACACACACACACACACACACACACACACACACACACACACACCCCTGAGAAAGACTGGCAAAGATTTACCAGCTATGCCTCCTCTGCCCAGACTATAAAGGAGATACTGCCACCAGAACACTCAAAAGTCAGCTGCTCTAAGGCTCTTGAAAGGATACCCAATTATACTGAGTAAAATTAATACTAATACAAATGGTAGTGTTTGACCAATGCAGCAAGGCTTTCAGGAGTGGCTACAGTGTTACAAAATAAATATAAGTATTCTCAAGGTTAACATATTCCCTAAAAGACCAGCCACAATGAAAAGTTTAAATATATTTAATAATAAGCAATAAAAGAACATGAACATAATGAATATCTATTTACAATAAACATGAGAGTTTCAATCACACAAAATATTAAAAATAACACATATGGAAAGGTTCACACAGATACAGAAAAACAATACTTAACTAATCTCACTATATTTTCCTGGTTGATTAAAGCGTTACTGTTCTCAAGTTCACTTACTAGAGCAAGGCAAGATGAAGTGGGTGTGTGGTCTTCCTTCTCAAGTTTCAAAAACAAGCTGCCCTGAGACGTATGCCTCATCTAGTATTAAAACATCATTTCAGTGCTGGATTACAGAATGACATCACATACATCTGATCACCTGCATTCTAGTTCCAACTCTACCCACTTTACTAGAAACTGAACCAGAATTTAGCACATATGTGTCATAATACACACACATCAAGCTTTGCTAAGATGTGTTACAGCATCTGGAAGGTGTAAAACCATTTTAAAAACTTCCACCCTTTCAGTTTAGCAATTAGTTCACCCCTAAGGACAATACAGTAGAATTCCTAGTCCTGGGTTCCACAGACATTTTGCCCCTGGCTGCAATCAGAACTGTAAGATACAATCTTTATGGCCTAAACCAGACAATTTTTCAAAGTTAGCTGGACTGAGATTAACCTATTCTCTTTCAGTGTCCTCTGTTACAATATATTAAGTTTAACCATTACAATACAGTCTGACATACAGGTATATTTTCTGTCCAGAAGGACCAACTGTTGGTACATTTTTAACACAAAAGCTTTACAAATACATTTTTCAACACAAGCATCTGTAAATCACTTTAATATACAAATTACATATAATTCTTTACAAAACTCCAGCTAACTATGCTGGCATATGTTAGACATCCACTGCCTTACTTCTCCTGGCATAGTTGGCAATACCTTGCATTATCACAATAATTCTTCTGCATTCTTTTTCTTGGGGGGGGGGGGCTTTGCCCTACATAAATCTCTTTGAAGTAGACTTTTCCTCCTGCATGCTAATTCTTAAACCTGAGTTACTGCAGCTTGAGGTAGTACAGATAATTATGTTTCCCATCTGTACAAGTGGATTCAGAACTGATATTTTTCCCATTTTTGAAATCTGGGAAAGTACTTTTCTGTATTATAATTTGATTCATTACTACATCCTCTTCCATACTATGATTCTTGGACTTTAATGGAATGGCTCTCAGATGTTAAAGATATAGATACCATTTTCATTCACTCTCCACATGAGTAAGTTTTTGCCTTACTGTCCTGGTTAATGAGACATTGCACACATTCAGGATATGCATAGTAAAAGCCCATCTGCCCACCTTGTTGCACATTAGAAATGCTTCTGGTAGCTTCTAGAACTTTTCTTAAGCCTTTCTGTTGACAACTGCTGTGAAGCAAAGAATAAAACAGTATCGGTAAATGGTATATATATATATATATATATATATATATATATATATATATATATATATATGGGTCCACTTTGTAATTTCAAAATATTGAAATCTCGAATTTCATTATTTCGAGCTTACAAAGTTGAACACTCACATTTCCAAAACCGGCAGAAATGCGAAATTCAAAACACCGAAGTACCAATATTTCGAATTTCAGCTTCCGATGGCATGGCATGTGGATGTTTAGATTTTATTTTGGTAAGTTTGTGTGTGTTAGTATGTTGGTTAGGGGTTTAGTGTGTGTAAGTGTGTGTTGTGACTGTTGTGTGTGTTTGAGGGACTGTAAGATGTGTGTGTGAGTTTAGTTTGTGTTACTGTTTGTGCGATCTCGGAGTTAGAATATATAGGTAGGGGGTGTGGAGGGTGCAGGGGGGCTTGCCCCCTGCTTATATGTAGTTTAGATTAGTTTGTTTGATTGTGGGGGGGGGGTTGTGTATGTTTATATGTCCGCTGTATGTGTAGCGTGAGTGCGGGATTTTGAATTTTGTGGTTGTGTGTTTTCGAGTTTGTGAGTTTTGGTTGGGTTTTCGGCTTGGTGGTTTTGGAATACTGAAATTCGGGATTTCAGTATTTCGAAACTACAAAGTGGACCCATAGATATATATATATATATATATATATATATATATATATATATATATATATATATATATACCATTTACCAATACTATATACAGATATATATGTATAGGCTTCATTGCTGCATACATTTCGTCTCATGCTGCAATGGTGGTAGTATTTCTCTGTGGTAGAGTTGGTCAAATTATGTAACTTCAGCAGACTGACCATTACATAATTCACATTTTCCTTGTTTTATGAGATTGTGTGACCCTGGAGTTAATATAGTTACTTTCTGGGTATACGGGGATGGAACCCTCATGCTGGGAGGTTTCGGGGTGAAGTCCCCCACAAAAAAGATTTTTTGTTTTGCTTTTGGTAATCACAAATGTAAACTGTGGTTCACATTTTTATTACTTGTTTAGATTATTTAGTTGGAGATAATTGCAATTGCTGATGAGTTTGTCTGATGTTTTGCGTTTCCAACAATCTCATCAGCAATTATTGATTATATACTCACAGACAGATATATACACACATATCATTAATAGGAAATGAGTTGGAGTTATAAGCAAACACTGTCAGCATTTTCCACATCTGTTTAATTTCACATGTATATAACATAATAAGATCAGTAGACAAAGGGAATGTTTTTGGATTTTTTTTCAGAGTACACTGCTGTTCCTTCATATTGTGCCAAGAAAAAAAAGTCTGACATGAAACAGAACAGGTCAGTGAAATGAGGCTATCATCCAATGCAAAACAGTGTTTAAAATTAAGAGCTATACCATTTTCCAACACTGATTAGTAACTTTTCTTCAAAACAGTCCGTGCTGTTGTATATAAAACTTTAGCTGGCTGTTCTTCATACTGTTAGTAAGAGCTGAAACATGCTGCCTGATTGTAGTAATATGATGCAAATAAGTGATGTCCTTCATGTATTCATACGCCGTCCTGCCTGTTACTTCTATAGCAGCCAAGTATCCAGGCAAACAACATTATCTATTAAAACAGTACTGCAGAAAATATTCTTTTAATTTCTAGGCATTCATTAGTACAGATGCTGTTTGGTAACTGTAACCTTTTGGTCAAACTTTATAATACCACAGAACCCTGGTAGAGTTTTGGAAAACAAATTCTGTTCAAATGAAACTATTACATATGAAAGGAAATTTAGATGATATTCATCTCCAGATGCAATTTGAGCAAAAAAAGTTATGTAGTGTTTCCAAAGAGTAAGAGACTAGGCAAATGAGACTGGTACGCATCCAAACCCAAATCTTTATTTTGCAGCCTTAACTGCTGTATTTCTTCTGGTCCTATTACTGCTGTAATGGAGCATTGAGCTATTTGGGGGTTATATGGGGAAATTGCTCACTGTTGGGCTTGGTTTGCTTTCTAAAAAGAAACTGTCTCACTATTTATACCGTCTGTAGTCCCTTGATGCTGTTATGAAACATGTTACATGTTACTTTTTAGTGAAATTTTGCCTGTCTAAGAACATCATTGCTTGTTAACATGCTGGACAACAAATGTGCCCTAGATTAAGTCTATTCACATTACTCATACCATCTGCATAATATGTTTTTATTCAATGTAGCTGGAAACATAAGGCAGTAAGGTTGGCACATTCCAAGTCAAGTGTCTCAAATGGACCTTGTCCTCCATATTCCCCAGTTTGGATGTTTCACCACTCTCATCACAAGTCTCTCACCAACTGCATTTACAACTGAATGACTGTAACACCCCTTCCTTTTGGTTAAGTGCTAGCTGTTTTTGGAGGTGGAGGCACTCTGTAAATCAGAGAATGGTAAGGTAACAAAACCCTCTTTTACCAAAACTGGTTTACTGAAAGCCAGAACAAAAATGCTGGTAAATGATTTTTCTATATTCTATCACCCAGTGTTTGACTAGATTATAAAAATAAAAAGGGGTAAAGAGTTTGAAGACTTTCACTCTAAAAGGGGTGTATGTAGTTATTTTTCACTCACAAAAAAGCACTAAACTGGTATTTAGTGAAATACATCTACTGAAATGGAATTCAATAAAGTCTGATTGAAAATTCACAGGAAATTCATATCATGAGATTTAAATCCCCATTTGAGAAAGACAGATAGGTGGGGAGCTGGAGACAAAGTGAGCAGTGAATCTTAACATATGCTAGTTAGGTTTAAAAGATGAGCACTGAATTTTTACATATGCCGGTTAGGTTTAAAAGGTGAGCACTGAATCTTTACATATGCTAGTTAGGTTTAAAAGGTGAGCACTGAATCTTTACATATGCTAGTTAGGTTTAAAAGGTGAGCACTGAATCTTTACATATGCTAGTTAGGTTTAAAAGGTGAGCACTGAATCTTTACATATGCTAGTTAGGTTTAAAAGGTGAGCACTGAATCTTTACATATGCTAGTTAGGTTTAAAAGGTGAGTACTGAATCTTTACATACGCTAGTTAGGTTTAAAAGGTGAGCACTGAATCTTTACATATGCTAGTTAAGTTTAAAAGGTGAGCACTGAATCTTTACATATGCTAGTTAGGTTTAAAAGGTGAGCACTGAATCTTTACATATGCTAGTTAGGTTTAAAAGGTGAGCACTGAATCTTTACATATGCTAGTTAGGTTTAAAAGGTGAGCACTGAATCTTTACATATGCTAGTTAAGTTTAAAAGGTGAGCACTGAATCTTTACATATGCTAGTTAGGTTTAAAAGGTGAGCACTGAATCTTTACATATGCTAGTTAGGTTTAAAAGGTGAGCACTGAATCTTTACATACGCTAGTTAGGTTTAAAAGGTGAGCACTGAATCTTTACATATGCTAGTTAGGTTTAAAAGGTGAGCACTAAATCTTTACATACACTAGTTAGGTTTACTTTTACTAGATCTTCAGAGATGACAGTATAAAGTATTGACTTGTGGGACTATTGACTTTAAATAGATTCATACTGCAGACTTTACATATGATGCTTGAGATCTGATAACATGAACCTTGAAACTGAGAAATTTTGTGTGATTAGAAGTCTGAAACTGCTGCACCTCAGAGAACACCATTCTTTGAAGTACAGTAATCTTGGAGTTAATGTATAAAAGAAGCAGGGTCAGGGGCATACAGCCTCCCACACTGGGAGTACATCTTTCCCACCCCTGCAAAAAATGCTTTTAATGTTAAACTAGGAGTTTCACATTTTGCTGTTACATGTACAGAATTATGCTTAATGTTTCAGAGTTTCATGAACAGCATTGTAGCTTTAATTAACACACCATCCATAGGATGTTGTGGTATTATGTTATGTCAAGAGGTCTGGAAACTGTACCAAAAATATGACATGGATTTCCTTTTTGCACATTAGGTTCAGAGAGTTTAATGACTCAAGAAAACAAGAAGTTATGTACTCACCATAACGTTCGATGTATGCACTCCATCTTGACTCACATTCTTACCCATGGGTTCGGAGCCGAACCTCGGCTCCGACTCGGCCATACTCTAGCTCGAAGTCTTTCAATTGGCTGGGCTAAGAGGTATCCCATGCTGCACTGCTCCCTTTCACCAGATCTTGTTTGCTGCAAGCTCAATCACTCACCTTCTATACACATAACACATAGAGAAGGAAAAACATCCCAATAATAAAAGGAGTACTGAAACCAGAACCAACCTCTAGGCCCTCCAGGAGGGGGAAGGTGGGGGGGGTAAGTAAGAATGTGAGGTGAGATGGACTACATACATCGAACGTTATGGTGAATACATAACTTCTTGATGTTATGTAGTCCAATCTCATCTACATTCTTACCCGTGGGACAGCGTCCCCAGCACTTGAACCCTGGAAGGCTCAATGGAAAATACTCCCGAGTACTGTGGAACCAAAGGAAGATCTGCCTCTGGATATCAAATCCAATTTGTAGTGAGTAATAAAGGTGTGATGAGATGCCCATGTAGCCGCAGCACAAATATCATCCATAGACATCCTGGCCTGAAATGCTGTAGAGGTAGACATCGATCTGGTAGAATGAGCCTTCACTCTAAATGGTAACTCCTTACCACCTGAGGCATAAATTAAGGAAATACAACTAGAGATCCATCTAGACAAGCTCACTTTAGAAGCAGGAGACCCAATCCTATTGTCTGAAAATGAGACAAATAGCTGATCCAATTTTCTAAGATCCTTCGTTCTATGCAAATAAAAACACAACTGTCTATGAACATCCAACTGGTGAAATTTAAATTCTGCCTTATTAGAAAACTCTGGAAAAAATACGGGCAGTTCAATGGAATGGTTGAGATTAATAACCGAAGCCACCTTTGGCATAAAAGAATGGTTTGGTCTGAGGGAAACCCTGTCCTTGTGAAATATCAAGTAAGGCGGTCTGATTGACAAAGCTTGGAGCTCAGAGACATGTGTAGCTGAAGTGATGGCTACCAAAAAGATTGTCTTCCAAGACAAATATTTCAATTCACAAGTAGCTGCAGGCTCAAAGGGGAATGACATGAGACATTGTAGCACAAATTTAGGTCCCAAGGCATGATCGGGTCAAAGACTGGAGGGCAAAGCAGCATAGTGCCCTTCAAGAATGCCTTACAAAGTCTATGGGCCATTAGACTGGTTTCATTAGTGACATGAAAAGTGGAAATAGCCACCAACTGGACTTTAATGGTTGTGGCTGCTGATCCCTGATTGAAAAGCATGGAGAGAAATTCCAGAACTGAAGAAATTGGAGCTGTATAAGGATCAATTTGTCTTGCATGAGCCCAGATGGAGAATCTTTTCCATTTACTGGAATAGATCTTTCTGGCCGAAGGCTTATGGGAAGAAGACAGAATATGAACCACTTCCGGAGAAAAATGATGAAGCCTGACTAGTGATGGAACTGGAGTAGCCAGGCTGTCAACTGGAGGGTCTGAAGAGAGGGCTGGAACTGCCCTGACATATGAGTCAGTAGATCTGGCTGTAGGTCCAGAATCCAGGGGTCATCCATGAGATAGGGATGGAGAAAGGGGAACCAAATTTGATGAGGCCAGTGTGGAGCAATCAGAATCATTCTGCTTCCCAAGGATTGCACTTTCTGAATAACCTTTGTCAGCAGAGGAACAGGTGGGAAGGCATAAAGTAGACCGGAGGGCCCAATCGTGAACTAGAGCGTTCCTGGGTGACTCCCCCTGAGGGGGATAAGGGTGAAGTAGCTGCTGCACTTGGTATTGAAGGGACTGGCAAATAGGTCGCAGCAAGGCTGGCCCCATCTGTGGAAAATCTGCTCCGCAACCTGACTGTTCAGGGACCACTCATGAGGCATCAGAATAGCTCTGCTCAACCTGTCAGCAATCACTTTGGACTTCCCCGTAATGTGCGTTGCTACAAGAAAACGTTGGGAAGACACTGCCCACTGCCACACTCGAATGGCCTCTCTGCAAAGGGGGTACGACTTGGTTCCTCCCTGTTTGTTCAGATACCATACCACCGACATATTGTCTGAGTGGATCGCAATTGTCCCGAAAGGAAGAAAACTCTGAAGTGCTTGCAACGCTAGTAGCACTGCTCTCATCTCCAAGATATTGATATGCAAATGTATCTTGTGTTCCTGCCATGTTCCTTGGACTGTCCTGCTGAGATAATGCTCCCCCCACCCAATCTGGGAGGCATCCACAGTCATTGTGGCAACAGGAGGGGGTGGGACGAAGGACTTTCCTGCATTGATGTTGCTTGTATGAAGCCACCAGCGTAGATCTTGCTTGCACTTGTCTGTGATCAATATAAGATGAGAAAGCAGAAGATGTTGTAGAGACCACTGGGTGAAGAGCATCCACTGAAGGAGCCTCATGTATAGCCTCGCAAGAGGAACCAGCATAATTGTTGCAGCCATCGTCTCTAACAATTTGAGAACTGTTTTTGCCTTCACTTTTTTCAGAGGGAGCAATGCGTATACCTGTTGATGCAAAGCCTGAATCCTTTCTTGTGGTAAAAACACCCTCATGAGCACGGTGTCTAACTCGGCGCCTATAAAGGTGACACACTGTGAGGGCAACAAGGCAGTCTTTTCCCAGTTTAGAGTGATACCCAATTGTTGACACAGCTTGATAGTGGCATCTCTGGTCTGTAGTAGCAGATGTCTGGTGGTGGCAGAAAGGAGCCAGTCATCCAGGTACGGAAACACTTGGAATCCCTGACATCGCAAGTGAGCCATCCCACTGCCATACATTTGGTGAACACCCTGGGGGCTGTGGTGAGACCAAAGTGCAGGCCACGAAATTGAAAATGACTGACTCCCAGCCAGAAGCATAGATGACTTCTGGATGCCCTGTCCATCTTTATATGGTAGTAAGCATCCTTGAGGTCGATGGAGCACATCCACACTTCTTTTCCCAACAATGGGAGAATAGATCGCAATGTGACCATTCGGAACCTGGACTTCTTCACATGGAGGTTTAAGCGGCTGAGATCCAAGATGGGTCTCAGGTCCCCTGTTCTTTTCGGCACCAAAAAGAATCTGGAGTAAGTCCCTAATCCGATCTGGTCTGAGGGGACATACTGGATGGCTCCTTTTTCTAGCAGCTTTAGAACTTCTGAAGCTGCAGAATCCCTTTGATTGGGTGGAACATCTGGGATTCTTTTGATTGGTGGGGGAGGAGAAGAGAAGGGAATGTGATATCCTCCAGAAACTATTTTTAATACCCACTGGTCCTGGGTGATGTGTTGCCAGGCTTCTGGGTATAATGAAATGCAACCCTGACTGCCTCCGGAGACATGCAGTCGGGCCTCCCATCAGGAGCGCTGGTAGGGAGAATCATGAAAGGAGTCATGGTCTCCCTGATTATGCAGGCCTCCTCTGCCTCTAGGGTGGTGTCTACCTGAGTTACCACCCCCTCCCCTACCTCTGGAGGGGGAATCACTTTGTGCAACATGAAAAAACCTCTGAGATTTTTTGAACCACATTTTCCCACTCTTCTGGACCTTGGGATAAGGTCTAGAAGGCATGGAAAAATGGACTCCCACAGCAGACAGAGTTTTTCTCTCTTGCTCGCACCTAGTGAGAGTGTCCTTCACCTTGGTTCTGAACAAAGATGAACCATCAAATGGGGTGTTGATGAATGTAGACTTGAAGGCCTCTGCGAAATTACAGAGTATCCAGGAGTGCCTCCTGGGAGAAACTCTGGAACTCGCTGCCCTACTCACTCCTTCAGCTGCGTAAGAGATCAGCCTCATGGAGGAGTTAGCAATAGAATTTAGGGTAGACATCTGAGCATTGACTTTCTGAGCCACTGTGTCAGAAACGTTACCCTGTAGAGAATCTCCAAGATCTTTCAGGAGATCTCTTTGGAGCCGTGTAAAATGTGACAAATAATTCAGCGACCACAGAGTAAACGCCGCTGAAGAAAACATATGCTTCCTATACTGGTCCATGGTCCTAGACTCCTTGTTAGGGGGATGGACGGTAGATGAAGTCTCAGCCAGTTCCTTCTTGGTGGCCACTGCCACCACCATGGCATCTACTGGAACACCCTTCATGAGAAACTCTTTGTCAGCGGGGGCAGACAGAAATTTGTTGGGTCTCCTGGGGACTGGTTCCACAGTGTTAGGGTTTCCCACACCCTTCAACAAACCAGATCCAGGAGTTCATCAAAGGAGGGAGAAACCCAGGAGGCAGAGGGTTGAGCCCCAAAGGCCTTCAGGAAAACCGACTCCTCCTCGGAGAGGGATTTAGAGGGCCAGTCACCTCTCCACTTCAAGATCTCTAGGATATCAGCGAAAGAGATATCCTCAGAGGACGACATGGAGGACCCCTCTGATTCATCGAGGTCGGTGTCTGAAGTGAGAGACTCTTCCTGGGAGTCAATGTGCTTCCTCTTGCATGTTCTTTTTCTGGGTGGCTCCTCAGGCAAAAACTCTGGGGGGCCCTCAAAAAGTTGGGGACCACTCATAGAGGTATCCTGAGGCCTTTGGTCTCTGCTGTCCAAGGATAGGGGGCAATCAGAGACTGATACTGGAGCTGGAGGGGGTAGAGTGTCAGTGCTGTATGATGCAGCTGAGGACCTGGCCAGCACACTCCGCATGACCTTGAAAGCTGGTCCCCCTGGTTCCGAAGATCCACCAACTGTGGAAGCCCTCACAGCAGAAGGGACAAGGTCCGAAGCCGAAGCAAGGGTCAGGCTCACCTAAGCCGAAGCACCAAGAGGGAGGCTAGGAGCCAAAGAGCATCCCGAGACTCCCGCCTCAGGTCTGACTGAGGAACCATGAGTCCTGGACCCTGTTGATGGAACCGATGGGGTCGGAGCTGAGATCGGAGCCGAGAAACCATGATGGGCTACCAGACCCGACCTAGAAGCATCAGACGGCACCAACAACTCTGGCTCCGAAGACTGAGATTTGCTCAGAGGAGGATCTATCGACGATGGATAGGTGACGGGCTCCGGGGCTGACTGGGCTGGAGCCGAAAGCAATTTAGCCAGCACCGGTGATTGGAGCAGTCTCTGCACCACTCTATCTGCATCCACATCAGAGAGAATCCTGGAGGACCTAGAGGATAAGGTAGGAGATCTAGACCTTGTCTCAGGAGACCTGCAAGGAGGAGAAACCGGTCTAAAAACTGGAGACCAGCCCCGAGAGGCTGGGAGCCGATGTAGGTTCTGTCAATTCACCAACTTCCTTCGGCACCAAAGACAGTGGAGCTGAGGATGCCACAGTAGACTTAGTAACCTTCTCTGGAGGCTCTGATAAAACTGACTGAGCCAGAGAGCATTTTTTTGCTTTGGAGGTTTTGTCTCTTTTAGAGGGAGAGGACTTAGCACTAGAAGACCTCTCCAGATCTACCTCGAAGGAGGGTTTCAGTAATCCTTTCAAAATTAGTTTGTTCTTCCTTTCTTGAAGAATACAACGGCTGAATGCGTGACAGAACGCACAAGATTCCTGAAGGTGGATAGCCTCCAAACAATAAACGCACACAGAGTGCCCATCAGTAATCGACATCTTATATCCACATTTACTACATTTCTTGAAGCCCGAAGGCTTGTGTTCTTTTGTATCCTTAGACATGATCGGTAGGACACTAGACGCAACACAACTGACAAACCCGACACCAGCAACAAAGCGCAGGAACTAGGCACTAAATAAACTGCAGACACCACACAAAGACCTCTAACTCAAACGGCCCAGACAGGAAACAAGGGAAGGACTAGGTCCTCTAACTTAAACGGCCCTAGCCCGGAGGGATAGGGTACCGAAAAAAACGAACACAGAAGGGTAACAGATAACAAAAGGAGGGAGGACTAGGTCCTCTAACTGAAACGGGCCTAGCCCATTGGGAGATAGCTAATGGGATACCAAGACAAAGGCCATGAAAGGCCACACAAAAAAGCTTCCACAAACCAAAAACACACACACTTAGCTATGAAAATAGCTTTTGGAGCAACAACTTTGGTCAAAGAAGAAGAAAAGTTATACTTAGCCACAGCCAAGAGCGAGACCACGTCTGAGCTTTACGAGTGGCAAACGAGATCTGGGAAAGGGAGCAGTGCAGCATGGGATACCTCTTAGCCCAGCCAATTGAAAGACTTCGAGCTAGAGTATGGCTGAGTCGGAGCCGAGGTTCGGCTCCGAACCCACGGGTAAGAATGCAGGTGAGATTGGACTACATAACATCATCAGTTTCTTGTACAACCAGCTAGTTAACAGACCAATTTACCAGGAGAATCTCTCCTCTGAAAGATACCATACTGGCATTTTAAGTAATGAACTACTCCACAGTTAAATAAATTATAAGTGGACAACTTGTATGTCTCTCATTATCACCGGATGCCTTCTTCATCAATATCCTACCACCAGATCTAGTCTTGCCTGAATAGACATGAAAAAAAAGTATCTAATACCATGTTATAGAAAACAGCCTTATCTTATGTGTATCATTTCTTTATATTGCAGAGACAGATTTTGCAGCTGATGTATTTTACCAGTGAAACATTATTTGGAAAACACATAACCTACTGCAGTGTTAAGGGAAAGGTACAAAGATTATAACTAACTGTTTATAAAAGCCTTACGCTTGAAGCTTTTTTTATGAAGAAAAAATGCTACATTCAAACTGTCACATACTTTATATTTTACAGTAAAAAACTGTAAGTATGGCAGATTCTGATGTTGGGGAGAGGGAGACTGTGCTTTCTGTATCACTGTGTTGACCAGCCTACTGGCATAGAGACAGGACATCAGTCTATATGAATGGTGGTCCTGGTTCAACTCACAAGCATAGCTTGCTACTCTTGGGGAAAGGTATGAATAAAAACTGCTGTTACACATACCTTCTGTAGAGGTTACATGGCTTGACAACAGGCTCACTCTCAGCTTGAAGCTGAGTGGGAATGTAATGCACATGTGTGGGAGTGAATGAGTCAGCAATAAGTTTCTCTGTAAATACCATCTGGATACTTTAGGCTGCTTAACAAAATCTACAGCCACCCACTCTGTGAAGAACCAGTGGGGCGCTCCTTTCTCCAGATAGGCTGGCAACAGCCAAGCTTTGACTGCTGTTAAAGACACAAATGTCTTGAAAAGGTAGGACATTTCTGGAGTAGGAGTGTAACTCTACAAATGACACTCATATAAGAGAGGGCACTGCCAATTCTAGTGAATCTGTTTTGTAGAAGTGGCCCAAAAATGTAAAAAAATCTATAAAAAATGACACTGCAGAATGCACTTCAGTAATTAGTGAGAGGTGAAATACTGCATTAACCGTCCCCTCCCCAGATACTTGCTAGTCACAATGTGGTTTGATAAAAAATAAAATAACAGCATGGTAAAATGTGCCTATCTTCATAAAAGCTGGATCAGCAGGGGATGTAAAGACTTTTGAGTGTGGGGGATTTTAGCTCTGTGGACATTCACTTTACAAATAACAGCAAAGATTTTCAGATTTATTAACTATTGAGAGACTTCGGTAATAACTACTTCTACCATCACCCCTGCTACATTGTCAAATAAGATGAATGAAATAAAGCAGAAACAGTTGAATCTTTGTAAAATGAGTCTGATTTAAATTAAAATGTGCAAACTGAGCACATTAAGTCTTCACTCTGATCAGAATGCAGCATTTAAAATTAATTGCTATGGGTGAAGAATTTTATTCAGTCATGGCCAAAAAGTACTGAGCTCTGGGTTCTGAAATTACTGAAATGCTCATTCTCTGGAATTAGTCATATTCTTCAAATACATTTCAGTACAGCTCCGTCAAACTTGAATTTAATGTCCAGACAGATCATACGTGGTCCAAGATCTGTTCTATGTTAGGCGAAAGATATTAAATTATAATGTAGAATTTGCTCCCAGTCAAAAATAAAATCTATTTTATCAATATGTTACCTTGGAAACAGAAATCTTTTTTTTTGTTTGTTTTGTTTTTTGTTTTTTGCTAGACATTCTAGAGTGTAAGGAGAATGATGGTTAAGAGTTATCACTCACATAATCGATAGGAAGCAAAGTGTTCATGTCTTGAATCTAGGGCACTGGTTCTTCAAATTAAAAAGGAAGAAAATGGTCCACTACTCAGTTTTATCCTTTAGTGGGCTGTTCTATGCCCAGTTATGAAATGGCTTACATACTTTAAGCCTGAGAAAGAGAAATAAACCTAGGCTTCTTAATACACACACACACACGCACACACACACACACACACACACGCACACATACGCACACGCACACACGCACGCACACTGGTGACATTTGTGTGGGGATGTCCAATCCTTGATTATAATTTCTTAATTTAAGGCATTAGTCTAGGTCTGATTCTGCAGTGCTCTGCAACTGAAATACAGAGGAATACCTTACCACAGGTGTAGTTTTTCTGTTTTATGTATTTTCCTTTCCCTTTCACCCACCATGGCGTCAAGTACCACAACTCCTATCCACATGCACAAACGACAGTGTGGTCCCCAATGTTCAGTGTCAGTCTTCTCACCCAACAAGTTTCATTGCCTTGGAAAACTATGTGGACATGCACAAATCCAGAATGATCTTTTCCACCACAAAGTTTAATGTTATCCTGCTCATTTCTGCTTTAGATTAGTGTTCCCGAGGTCACTATTAAGCTTACTATAAGAATCAAATTTACCTCGACTTAAGAAAGACTCAGCATTACTCCAGCTTGAGCCCTGAGCACTGGACAAGAAGTTGTAGGTTAACTATGGCCAGATTTGTAGCCACCATTGCTGTATTGTCAGATGCATCTAGTATGATACATGATTCATAAAATAGCAAACTGGTCAGTGTGCACTCAATGTACTGCTCAGTAAAATGAATGTTGCATGTACCTAGAGATACAACATCCATTTTACTGAGCAGAGCATTGGATGTAGTTATCTACCTGCAGATCACCATCTTCATTTAGCTGACACATTACACATCTGAGAGCACATCAACTGCATGGGAAATTACAGTGCACAGGCTTAGTAGGGCACAAAAAGGGCAATACTGTGTGCCTTACATCTACAAAAAGGTGCAAATAAGAAGACTGCAAAGGCTGCAGAGAACAGCAGGCTGTGTGGCCTATATGCGAATAGTATGGTTAGACCTATGGGCACAGGACATTTATTTTAAGGACACATAGCAGGGAAAAATGTGTACCCAGCACGAAAAACAACAGAAAGAGATGTGCATGCGTGTGTGTGTGTGTGTGTGTGTGTGTGTGTGTGTGTGTGTGTGTGTGTGTGTGTGTGTGTGTGTGTGTGTGTGTGTGTGTGTGTGTGTGTGTGTGTGTGTGTGTGTGTGTATATACATACACACACACACACATATATATACATATATATATAAATATACATATATATATAATATATATAAATATATATATATACATATATATGTATGTATATATATATAATTTTTTTTTTTTAGGAAAGAGAAAGGGTGTACCAATGATGGTGACTAAGAAAATACCCTATGAGAGGGTAGAAAGGTAAAGAAGGAGGAAAGATATACCAACGATGGTATTAGAGCTACCCAAGAAAAAGGATAAAAAACAGGAAGCAGCAACTAACACTAGAAACCAGAAAAATCTGAAAGGAATGAAGTGTGAGAGAGAAACTGAGATCACTAGCAAAAATTAAGTAAATTGCACTCACAGCTCGCAACTGAAACACTCTACACGCTCAAGACAGCATGATCCATGTCTGAAGTGAAGAGGAGGCAAACAGGATCTGAGGTATTACAGGGTTCTGGGGCATTATGGGTAAAGGGAGAAGCTCGAGAGTCAGACCCACGAGTCTAAGTAAATGCAACCGAGCCAGATCCGAGGTTGGATCTGAGACCCGTCAGTTGAGGAATGAATGAAAATGACAATATTGGATCATGTTTTATAATCTGCAGCTTTACCACTTATTATGACACATATTTCCTAAGCGTACAGTGAATTTTTATGCTACTGTATCTACATATATATATATATATATATATATATATATATATATATATATATATATATATATATATATATATATATATATATATATATACACACACCCTACAGGTGGATTAGTTGTTGAATTCAACTAACCTACTATTTGATAAGTTCGAAATAGGTTTATAGGTTCATAGATGAGTACTAGGCTAGCTGCCCTTCTGGGTCATTTTAAACCTAGTCAATTTCGCTCAAAGATAAGAATCAAACTCTGTATCCTGTGTTAGTGAGGTAAACAAACACCTTAACCATTATGCCAGTCCCTCCTTATTAAAGGAACACTAATTTAGTTTGTCTGCTTAATTTTGTCAGTTCTGTGCTCCCCAATCCATGTTCTCCACAGAGAATCATTGTCCGTGCAATTTCTATTTGTGCACTAGTAGCGACACCACTGCATGTGGTCTTTTTTTTTGCCCTAGTGTTTGTGTAACAGTGTTGCTGCTGCATATATTTGGGTGGGAGCTTGCTCTTCCCCCCAGTAAAAACTGTTCTTAAAAGGTTTCATTTGTTGGAAGGTTCACTTGGTTGTTTGTATCCATTTGAACGTTTTCTGAGTTGTACCTCAACAAGATGTACAGGATGTTACCCAACTGATGGCTGAAGACTGAACTCTCGAGCTTCAGTTGCCTCCTCCATAGGCAATCACTGTCAGTGAGTTTTGCCGGCACTTCTCTGAGTTGGTGCAACCTTGGAGTTGGTATGTATAAGTTTGGGGGGTTGGAAGTTTTACTCCCCACATTGGGGGAAAAAACCATTAAAAAAGTGCTTTTTAGCTGTTTTTTTTTTGCTGAATGCAGTTCGGGGATTCCAGTCCTTGGTGCATTTGCTTTCATCCAGTCAGAGGAAACTATAGAGGAACTGTTGATGTCATCTCTCTTTGCATGTTATTGTGTTACATTCTACCACCTATTTTCCTCTGGGTAGTGACTGAATATGTGTACTTGGGTCTATATTAGTTCACCGAATGCTTAGGTAAGCGAATGGTGATTAATCGACCCCATGTAAGTGAAAGCTTATAAAACCGAACTGTCAGAACAGCGATTTTTTTTCAAGGGAAAAAAATCGCTGTTCCAACAAAAAAAAAAAATAAAAGAGAAAGCAGATTAAAACATGAGATTAAGTGGGGGGGCTTCGCCCCCCACACCCCCCGATGTGGGGGGCAGTGCCCCCCACACCACCCCTTCTTAAATATACCAACTCTGAGACCGCACTACAGTGCCAAAAACGGCAAAGTACCGAAGCGGCCAAGCAAATTCTTTCCCAGCGAAAGAATTCGCTTACATGCCACTTCGATATTTTGTAGTTTCGGTTTTGTCAGTTTGACCAAGACGCATTCGAAAACATGCGTCTTCGGTCTGCTGATAGGAACCCTGTACTTGGTATCCAGTGCACCTACTTGGTAAACAAAAATAAATATAAAAGTAAACGAACAGTATTCTAGAGTATCATAACCTGGGGAAGAATGAAAAGTTTAGTGTTGCTTCTTCTTGAAACTTGGAAGATAAATGTGACATGACAAAAGCAAAGAAATGTATGCACATTACATCAGTTGTACCAAATCATTCATCACTGTACTAAAGAGAAATAATATTGGGACAAAGAAACTAGGTGCAATGCTATGCTTACAAACTATTCAGGAAAGCATTCTGTATGGTTAAAGATGTTTACATAGAAACTAAGGCAGTAAGCAGTGCTGAAAGTTACAGCAAATGTAAATGAGGCATGTGTAGTATCAAAGAATAGGAACAGGTAAGTCAAAACCATTTAACAGGGCTCAGGATGGTCAGCTGATCCTCGGGACAAGTTTGCACATTCTAGTATTGATTATTATTCAGGGCTAGAGGCCTTCTGCTGCTGACCATTTTTTTCTGTTAGACTGAGTTGGCCAAATAGACTGCGGTGGTGGTGCTGCGGTAGCATTGTCGCCTCATAGGAAGACGTTGTCCCATTCTATTCTCAGCTAGAGTGTCTTTTGTGTGGAGGCATACGTGAATGGGGCGTGCCTTCGTTGAAGGTTGTGCGTCAGGGCTGGTAACCCGGTACGTAAAAATCCACTACCAATCATTAGCAGACCGGAGTTCCGCTGTGGCGACCCCTAACTGGGAAAAGCCGAAAGACACAAACAAGCAATATTTGGAAAGCAATAAATATTGCAACAGTTTTCCCCATAGTTAAATCTATATAAATGTGGAAACTAAGATAGAAAGAAAACAAAATACCCCCGTGCAGTTACTTTCAAGAAATAGTTAATGGAGTTACTTTAAGAAAAAAAGGTTAGTGCTGGGTACATTTCCACATTGAAAGAACAATATAACTACATGCATATGCCATGAAATAAAACACTGTGTGGAACACAAGCATATTTTTAGGAAACAAGAATACTTTACTTTTAAGTAGAATTATGGTAGTAGTCAATCTTTCAATTCAATATGCTAAAGTCCAGATAGCAGTCAGACATATGCTTCATCCTCTTGGGGCTAATCAGTGCAATGTACTGGAATATTGATCCAGGAACTATATATGTCTGGTATTCCTTAGAATTTGGTAATGTGGCCGTTGCCCTTTGTTTTAACCCTTTCTTCAAATCATCTGCTTTGGATCATCATTGTTTTCCTTCTTATGATTTTATTTTTTTAAATACCTTCCACATGAGACTACCAAAATAAATCTGTTCCAAATGTACAGTAGATCTGTACTCAGCCCATTTGTAATGGGTGGGGGAGTGTAACAAAACTGTAATGGTTGTAGAAATATTCACTGATGAATGTATAACTTTACAAGGCATTAAAAACTACGCAGTATGGTTTTCTTGATGATAGCACTACATTTTGATAAACATAGTCTTTTTTAGTGAATAAAATCCACTAATAAGTAGCAGCTTTCAGGGTGACACAGAAGCTTTAAATTGATTAAGTGGTTGCTCAAGGTTAGGAAGTAAATGAAGGCAGGGAATGCGGTATTCAAACAGCAGTGGATATAGCAATCCAACAGTGCAACAAAAAATGTTTATAACACAACCTATTACACAGAGCCAGTCCAAGCAGAAAAAAAAATCTTTGATGTAAACACAAGCCACTCAGTACTTTGGTTAAGAGCAAATTCTAGTTCAAATAACAAAATAATATTTTTAT
Source organism: Protopterus annectens (assembly GCF_019279795.1). Lineage (NCBI taxonomy): Eukaryota > Metazoa > Chordata > Ceratodontiformes > Protopteridae > Protopterus > Protopterus annectens. Next base: position 88,970,933 of record NC_056744.1, read on the forward strand.
TGACTGCATTTTATTGGCCTGTTTTATGGGTGTCATTAATCATTTCAGTCATATTGCTAGTGGTTTGATAATTGTCTTGTTATTTAAGCTTGTTTGTCCTCAGAAATTACAGCAAAACTGAATAATACACTCCAAAAGATAAAATATACAAGATAAGAGGACTAAGAAAAATCATCTCACCATCTAAAGTAACTAATACTTCACAAACTTTGTGTCATGAAGTCTGTTCCATAACTGCCAATAAGTGTTTCCATTTTGCAGTTAACGTCCCTAAAGGGCATCAAACTATTAAAAATTCCAGCGTGTATATGTTACAGAAGTACTTTCTTTAAGACAGACGGTACTAAATGGATGCTCCGACAAGGAATGAAGGTAAATAAAGGCAACAATCAGGGCAAAATATTTAATCTAAAGATAGAAGAAACATTCATGACAGGTGAATAAAGATGCCTCATGTAATGTATTTAAATCCCTCTTTACAATTTGACTGAGCATGAAAGCTCATCTTTAAATATGTCACTAATTAGAGCAGAATGTATACCGACACAGAAGCAATTGTCTGTCAGAGAAGAAATGAATGTTCCCAATTTATCAGCTAAGTACTGCTCGATGAATTATTTATGGTAAAATGAGTAAGGCAAAGACTGGTGGTTATTTTACAGAAAATGGCAGGTGACACTGAAGCTAGAAAAGCCTTTGCTGCTGAGTTCTGCAAAATCAGCTGTACCTAAGGATGCACAGTCAGAAAAAAAAGCTAACAAATGCTAATAGCTGTCCTTTGCCAGTAAAAGGCTAAAGACAGACACTGAAGAAAGGCAGCCGGGTGGCTGAGTTGGATATTCCACTGCTAAAAAGGATGTGGTTTCAAAAAAAGGGTAGCAGATGCCATCTTATTCCTCATCTTGTGTGTATCCAAATGGAAGTCTCACAAAAATGGTACTTCACAGTGAAGAGGCAGGTGTTCTTACCTAATGCATGCACCCACCCTAACGTCACAACAGGTCAGAGTGGTGGCACAAGGTTATTTGATTACTCAAGGACACTGCTTATGCTGTAGTACACTTTGACACTACATCTGCTGCTTAATGCTGTCCTATAGCCACAAAAGTGACCCCACAATCATTGCATATTGCCAGGATCCCAGCAAGTGTACTGGGGAATAAAAATAAGTAATATTAAAAGAAAATCTTTGTATGAAACCATCACGCTACACTTTACAGAAGAGTTAATTATGTGTCACATGAATATTGTATTATTCTTTATTTATGGTTATAGGAGTGGGTGAAGGTGACACAGCATGAATCTGCCTGAAAAATCATTCACTGACACTGCTATTACAAACTACATTTGAATACAAAACTCTGGTCAAAACAACAAGTGCTGTTCACAAAGTAAAATGACTTTAATATGATGTCAAGCATGACATGTATCTAGATGTGCAAAGATGTCACTGAGTTCAGTAACTCGGCAGGGCCAAAGACAGAATATCAGGGTATTTTCTGGTGTAATGTAGACCATTATAGAAATATAGATTTTCATGGTGGTTAATGATCCCTTGGTCTACCTATTATGATGCCCATGTCACAATTTTGTGGATAACTGATAGATTCTGCTTGATCTAAAGTTTCTTTATTTTCCATCACCTCAGCATGACAATTGCTTTGTATCTATTCCACCTAGTCTCAAACATCATTTGACTCTTCCATTTATTCATGAAAGTATTTCATTCACCACCCTTTCTTTGAAAAAAAAAAATCTCTCTCTATTTCCTTTTGTTCTCTTATATCATGGTTTTAAAAGTTTGTACCCTACTTGGTAGATTCTCTTTAGCTACAAAGGTGAGTAAAACATAACAAAACTCTACCTTCTATTTTTAAGATTGAGTAACCAACTTTTGCAAATATTTTTCTAGTTTTGTACTCCTTTCAAAAGTTCCTACTTCTCAGACAGATTCTTTTACACTTTTTCATTGAGTTTATGGTGCCACATTTCAGACAACTACTTCAGTCCTGATAAATTTCTTTATTTCATTGGTTTGCTAACTGGATTGGCAGGGTGGTCCATAGATCCTTTTCAGTCATGACTCAGACCACTGACACAAGAAACAGTTACAAACAACTGTGTAATGGCAATAAAATAACACATTTAACATTATATGGCATATCACATAGAATACCACAATGGGTGTTGAACATATGAACTGACATGGAATTGCAGACAGTGTAATTTCACAGTTCCTACTACAATATTACGAGTACAATGAAAAGCTACACAAAAACTAAGCATTTCAGAAACCTCAGAACCATATTTCCATTTATTCTGTACCTTCTTGTATATCAGCTCTTATACGTATTATAACCAGGAAACTCTTCCTTCTAGACTTAACAGTGTCACTGAAGGAAACACTTCTGAAAGACTGGCCCAACAGTGACCATGTGACACTCTGCCAGTAGCTATCTATTCACCTATGTAGACTCCATTAACTTTGACACAACACACAGCACATTAATTTTTCTAGCTGGTGTTTCACCCATGCCATAATTTATCCACAAGCTTCGGTCACCAGAGATCAAACCTGCACACTACAAAATAGCCAAAATGACTTCCCCCTCTGACCCATCCAAAATTCAAAACTGCAACTGGACTAAGTGCATTTTCTAAAATATATCCAGCCATATGGAATCATCTACCCACTGAGGCCAAAAGCATTTAAACATTAGAGCTATTTAAAGTACCTTGATTGAACACCTGCATAAAGTGGCTGCTGGCACCTACTTTCACAATGCTGGTTACACTCAGTGCTGCTTGGTACCCACATCATATTCTTCTAAACAACAAAGGAGTAAATAATACAGCGATGTACATTTTGTCCAGGAGAGCATGTATGTGTCTACGTGTTACTGAACTGTATTATAAATTTTGTATGAATAGCCCAGTATAAATGTGTGTTTTTGTATTGCCCCTGCTTTGTATTTGTGTTATTGTATTTCAATGTCTGGGTTGTGATTGAAAAGGGTCAGTAGACCTGTACACTCACCCAGTCAACAAACTGAAAAAATAAAATAAATACGCACATACATACATAAGTACATATATAACTAAAGTACATATATAACTAAAATCTAAGTTCACACCAAACCCCACTACCACCATCATGACTTTCTAATTTGCCACTCATGTAATTCAAAGAACTCCAATAAGAGTTTTACATTTTCAGATTTTAAGTGCAAGTCCCAGAGCAACACAACTAAATGTGCAAAAATAGGGGCATAAGTATATTAAACCTGAGACTGCAGTGTCTTGAAGCATTCCCTTTTCTCTGAGATATGGCAGACTTAGAGTTAGTATATATAAGAGTGTGTAGAGTGCAGTAACTTTAAAGGACACCAGTGATTGCTGATATTCACTACACTGTAATTTTGTGGTTTCATTTCCTTTAGTCCAAGATTCATACTTACCTGATATCAGAGTTTACAATATGAAGCCAGGAACTCCATTAGAAAGGGTGTAGGGGAGTTGGGCAGAAAAGAGTTGAAGAAGCAGAGCTACAAAATATGTATGTATCAGAGGCATAGCTAGGGTGAGGCAGAGGCATAGCTAGGGTGAGGCAAAGGAGTCAATGACCACAGGTAAATCCTGTATGGTCTTCAGTGCATTATATGATACCATTGCATTTCCAATCAAAATGGTGTGCTGTAGAGACTTCCAAGATGGCTGTACACTGATTAACAGCTTAACTTTAGCTCTTCCATTGTGAAATAAGAAACTGAGAAAACAGAGTGCCACTGAACTTTTTTGGGGGGGAAAAATCAACTACTAGTTAATAATTACACTGCCTGGATGCCAGCAAAGAAGAAATTTGGAAAATTTATAAGAAAATAAACTAGAAAAGGTGAAGAGAAAACACTGTCTTGGAAGGATTCTGCAGATATTCAGCAAAAAGCCGTTCAGATTTAGTTCAAGAGATGGCTTCCAGTAATTTAGAGGAAAAATAAATCAAATGTACTCAGAGGTGATCAAAATAAACACAGTACTGAAGGAATATATCAAGTCAAACAACTAAAGCCTGGAAAAACAGAAGGCATTTAACTAGCTATTCAGATGAACAGATAAAACTGCAAAAATCAGAGATTGAAATAAAGAAAATCTGATGAAGCTGAGGCTTCTCCAGAAGAGCTGTTTCAAAGAATAATACAGTTAGAAGACAGAGCTTGGAGAGAAAACCTGAGATTCTCTGCTGTACCAGAGAAACTGGAAGGAACAGAGCATATTAATTTTATAAAAACACAAATAAGCAACTAGACTGGTGCTCCATAGCAGGATTTGTTAATTGAAAGAACACATCAAGTTCATGCTCCAAACCTAGCCATGGGAAAGCAACCAAGACCTACATTAATAAAGATGCAAATCATACCAGCAGAAATAGTGGATCCTGACAAAACAGCAATGGAAGGGCAAAGTATTAAAATTGGAGAAGCAAAGTGTTTGGGGAAGATGATTATTCCCTGTACACCAGACAGAAGAGAATTAAATTTATCTCAGCAATTGACGAATGTTGAGAGGCAGGTGTGACATTCAAACTGCAGTATCCAGCTGTCTTCAGAATAGTTTTCCCTGGAGGATCAAAGTCACTATTTTGATGTAGAATAGGCTAAGGAGGAAATAAAAAAAATATCCAATAAAAAGTGAGCCAGCAAGAAGATGGGGACTCTGTTTCTCATTCTTCTGACAGTAAGGTTCATAGAGAGACTTTTTCAGTGAAACCTTTTCCAATCTACCACAGGAGAATGATTGAGAGACAGAGAAAATCACAGGAATTGACTAGAAGAATCAGGAGTACCCTGAACTTGAAAAAGGTCTGATGTTGGGAGATGGAGATGAACAGGAAGAAGACCAGCAACACTGAAATTAGTGAACAAATGGGAGACTATAAAGCATCAACCACATTTGTGAAATATGGCTTTGCAAGAAAAAGTGTCTGAAAAAAGACTATACTTTTTTGACTTTGTTAAACTTGTGGGTAGACTGCAAAGTGTATACCCTACTTCATGTCATTAATTTAGATGGACACACCAATAGGAAAAAAATAACAGTAAGCAAAGCAATTTTTGTTCTCATTAGCATGTGTATAAACCATTCCATAATATAATATAATTTCATAATATAAACTGCAGTTTTGTGTAGTGTGTAGTCAGGGGTGTTTTAAATTTGGGAGAAGTCTTTTCAGTGACAATTGCACGTATTAAAAATATTACAGTAAACAGGTTTTTTTTGTAGTTGTAAGAAATATAGGTTTTATAGTATAGGAAGAAAAGAAAGGTTGGACAAAAGCAAGTTTAATGCTAATATGCTGTGATCTTGGGCTGCTGGGGTGGTGGTGGGGGTATAAAAGTCCACTATGATATCATATATAGAGTTAAGATATTTTCTCTTATTTTTATAAGGGTGAATGTCTAAATTAATGCATTTGGCTTAAGATATAAACAAGTATATTTTATAAGCAAGTAGGCTTTAAAAATAAGACAAAATGATGAAAGTCATGAAAAATGTTACATTTCTTAAAACTGCAATGATAGTAGCGTTTTTATCATTAAATGTCCAATGGGACTCAAAATGTCTGTAGCTGGAGACAGCTGTACATTCTGTTCTGAGTGAAATTTATAAATATTCATTGCTGAGTACTTTTCCATGGAGATGAGCTGTCTGCAGGTGAAAACAATTAATCATGAGAATTCTGAGCATGCTCTGTTAGCAGAAATAAAGTTTGAAATTATGGGATGTGAATAAGGGGAGGCACCTTCCATAATACTTTAATGTATTTAGTAGAACAGTATACAATTTAGTTTTATCTAAAGATAACCATTAAACCTTTTCTTAGGGATCAAAGTTAATGTTTTCTGAATGCATACAAGCTGTTTTTCACATCTGTGAGGGGAATAGTGTAAGTGGGAACACAGGTTTTAGCATGCTCTTTAGCAAGGGTAACCTTAATTTTAGGTTAGGTAATGCCTGCAGGTGCAACTGTTGATTTGGGATGATTGTTCCTACCTGGAGGGTTAAACTTCATTTGTGAAGATCTATATAGCTTTGTGCGTTTGCTGCATGGGATGGGGGATGTTTTGAAAATGCATTTAGTTTTTTAATGCATTTAGTTTTTTGTTTGAGGGTTTTCATTAAAACAAAAAGTCTTGAAAATGTGACATAGATTCAAATGCAGATGAGAAGAAACAGTTGTACAAAAGATCAGCCTACCAAACATTAGTGTGTACATGTAACACAAAAGTTGAAAATGCACATTCTAAACAACTTTCAAGTATAATAGGTGGGAACAGCAGATATTTATCATAATAGCTACAGTATCTATATTATTTTGGAATGTAAATGGCCTTAATGGTATAGACAAAAAAGGAAAAGTATTGAATTATATTAAGAAATGGAGAGTATAAATAGCAGTGCTCCAGGAGACAAATTTGGGAAGAAATGAACATGAGAATTTGACAAAGAAATTATTTCAAGATGGATACTCAGCAGAATATCAGGGACCAAGGACAAAGGAGTAATTATACTAATTACAAAAGGGGCTCAAATAGATACAGAAGAAGGAAAAAACAATAATAGTAGATTTGTGGTAGTAATGGGTTCTTGGCAATGGAGTGAGGATTATGCTGGCATGTATTTATATTCCACCAAAAACGATTATGGAGCTTAAGAAAACTTTGGTAGAAATAATTAGCTTTCAGCAAGGAATATTATTTATAGGTAGGGACTGGAATGTGATTTGCAATAGTGAGGATGTATCATAGGGACCTAGAAGGGAAAATATAACAAAACAGGTTAGGTTTCTGGAGAAAGTTTTGAAAATATTTGATATGGAAGATGTGAATTCAGTAGTTGGAACTTGGGCAGAATTTACATATTATTCCCCAAGGTACAATAACTGGGCTAGCCTAGATAGAAATTGTATTTTACAGGAACATTCACATTTAATTGAAAGCTTTGATTCATCTAATAGCTATTTTATATCATGCACCAATAAAAGCTAAGATAAAAATGCTGGGCAATGAAGCAAAAATGAGACACTGGCACTTTCCCATCTACCTGCTAAAAAGAAAGGAATTTAAGAAATTGGTAGTAGAAATTATTCTACAGTTATTAGGGAAGACAGAAATATCTTCAGAAGTTATCATTAGTAAGTGGGCTAAATTGAAAATGGAGTTTAAAAACAGGGTAGAAAAAAAAGAGAGACATATGGTTAACATGTAATAGGAATTACTTAGACGGGCTGACAAAGGTTAAAGGTCAAAGACTCACAAAACAAGAAGAGATGCAAATGCTGAGTGCTAAAGAAAAAATAAGGGAGTATCTGGATATGCATTACTTTAGATAGATTGTCGTTAAGCAGCTATTTTTTGATAATAACTCCAGAGCACAAAAATTGTTAGCACAAAGTCCCAGGCAGCAGAATGTAGATAGGGTTGTTTCCAAACTTAGGGAGCCTATAACAAAGAAAACAGCCGGAGATCTTGTACAGGTTTTAGATATATTTCAGAAATTTTATGAAAATTTGTATAAAAAAAAGAAATGTGGGAATCAAGAAAGTACAAATGGAAGTATTTATGGAAGACTTAATTACAGCAAAGTTAGAAATAAATGTGGCTCAACAACTAGCAGCGCAGACAGGAGGGAATGAGATTAAATGGTGATGTATAATCAGCCTTCAGGAAAGTCACCAGGAGCAGATGGTATTCCAATGAAAGTTTGGAAGTTAGGAGGGAAGAAAATGATAACGATGTGGAAGATAAATATTTGGAAGATTTTAAAAGGAGGGAAAATCACCAACATGTTGGAAGAAAGCTGTGGTGGCTGTATTTCCTAAGGATAGTAAAGACCCATCAGACACAGCTTCATATAGACCCACTTCAATGTTAAACCATGATTATAAAGTGTTTATGTCTATACTAGCTAAAAGAATGGCAAATATGTTACCAAAATTGATAGATATGGATCAATATGGTTTTGTGAAGGGGAAGCTAACATTTGACAGCATTAATACAACAATGATGACCCAGAATTAAGCAGAATGTAAGAAAATACTGCTGTTGGTAGGTCTTGATGTAGAAAAAAACATTTGGCAGAGTAAACTTGGATTGTATGAGTAGGGCAATAGAAGCATTTGCATTCCCCTGATAATAATAAGGTTATTTAGGAGGATATATGAAAGATCAAATGCAGGAATTAAAGAGGGAGGGTTCCTCTCTAATAAGTTGTGTTTGAACAGATGAACCAGGCAGGCAATGTCCTCCTTCCCTTTTGCTATTTGCTTTATATTTAGAGCCACTGGCAAAGAAAATAAGTGACTCAGAAATGCAAGGTTATTATTGGTATGGTAATCAAGAAACGTTGGCTTTATTTGCAGATGATATTATTTTGTACCTGATAAATCATATCAGTGTTTTGGAATATTTTGACACAATTTCAGGTCTTTTTGGGATACAAAAGTAACAAATATAAAACAAAGGCTATAGATATAAATTATGTACACACACAAATTCATTCAGCAATATTCATATTTATGGGGACACAATAAGATGTAATATTTAGGAATATGGATTAATAAAGGCTTCTGTTATAGCAGCATTATGTGAGAAGTGACTAAACAAAAGATAATACAAAAACTACGAAACTGGAAACTCTTGATTACTGACATGGTAATAAGATACAAGCAGTGAAAATGATGTTTTTGTCCCTTTAATTTTATATACAGGTCAGGCATATTTTTACCAATCAGAAGAGTAGTTGTGGACAATAATTAATAAAATGTTGAAGGAATTTACATGAGAGGGGAAGGCGGCAAGAGTTAAGTGGAGTAAGATGATCCTGCCAATACAGCAAGGTAGTTTAGGATTACCTGAGTTGAAGGGATATTTTAGAGATAATCCTTTAATTAGCTCATATAAATAACACAAGAAGCAGTTTATAATTTAAAATGGACAAGAATGATGATAAAGCAAAGGGGTACATTCAAGAAATAAAGAGAGAGAGTGGGATTTTGGATACAAATCCTTAAGGAGAATAATAGCACCTGTACTGAATATTATATTCAGAAAGTAGCAGAAAGTATTATAAGAAGTAAGCCAACATGAGAATGGAGAAAGGAGATTTTGAAAATAGGGGTGACTTTATTAGGGGTAGAAAAGATAGGCAAGAGGGTGCTAGAACTTATCGTAAGAAAACTGGCTCAGGAACCAAGGTTTTGGGATCAAATAACTAGAGAGGAAAAGGTAATTGAGTGTGATGAGGCTAAGAAGACATTTGGACTGCAGGCCAGAAACTGCCTTCCCTGCCATGGATTGATATCAGAGTATAACCAAACAGAAAAAGATAAGGGAATCTTAAGTGAAAGATCTGCTTTGGTTGGTTTTTAGTTCAATCTAGAACAAAAGCTGCAGTTACAAAGGGGAGATATTGCATGATAAGTATAAGAATAAATCAGAGGAGTTTAGAAAAAACTGGGAAGAGAGACTGGAAAAGGAATTTACAATAGAAAAATGGGAGGACATATGTAAGGCTCCCAAGTATGCAACATTGCAGAAGATTTAGGATCATTGCTTGGGAGTGTTTCCATAAGTATTTTTATACCCCAAGCAGACTTCGTATAATTTTTCCTCAGGTAGATAGCAAATGTTGGAGGTGTGATGGAGAAGAAGGAAGTAACTGGGGACATGTGTTCTGTGAGTGTAATGAGGTGGCAGATTTAAAAAATTCCCTACAGAGTACTTTGTCAGATATACTGGGTGAGCAACTAAGGACATGATTTTTTGAGCTGGGACACAGGATCTGACTTGCCTAGACATGGCAAGGCCTTATTAAATTTAATTCTGTTAGCTGCCAAAAAAAGCAATTACTAGAAAATGGAAGTCAAAGTCTAACCCGTTCTATTTGAAGTGCTGAATATTATAAAAGAGATAAAAGAACAGGAAGACTGATCTTTAGAAAAAAGGAAATTACTTAGAAATACATGGAAATTGTGAGAAAAGTGCATGCAGAATAATATTCAAGAGGAGGAGGAGTGTGGTGTAAGGGAAGGCAGGAATTAATCATTTTTTGTAATATTGGACTGATAATAATTATAAAAAAAGAATGGATATGTGTTGTATAATGTATGTAAATAGAAAAAAATGTTAATGTTTTTTTTTCTGTTAATGTATGTTTCCTTATGTCTTAAGTAAAAATTTAATAAATATGTTTAAAAAAAAGCTGATGTGTTGTAATGCTCCATGAATTCGGTGCATTACCTGCATTTAAAAATGAAAGCCAATGTTGCATTTGCAGTCAGAACTGGATTACTGTAGTACTCACTGTGAAACATAAACTGTAGAATCTGCAGCAAGCAGTTTGCTGAAGTTTGAAAGAAATTATTTTTATTTCTTTCTTTCTTAAAGTTGAAGATACCAGTTCATGGAATGGCACAGAGCACTAGAATAGCTAGCTCTGTCTCTGGTATGTATGCATATATGTCTGTGTTTATTTAACCATATCACATTCACTTGTCATGATGCTCCTAATGTGAACCCATGTCAGCTTCTAAATATGCCAAAATTCTATAGTTCAGTGATGAATCTGTGAAATAGTTTTCTGCCTCTGTCATGTTTCCTCTTTCTTGTAAAAGACAGTCAGAATTGCTCTAGTGCAGTCTTAAGAACATTTCCATCTGTGAAGCCAGGGAATTAATACTTGGCCAAAATAAAAAGTGGTGATGTCATGCTAAAAGAAACAGTTGCAAATGTAATATAAAAATGTAATGTATGTTTTCTTCTTTTTCTTCTGTACATTTGCAGTGAAAAGTGTAGATCTCAAGGCTAGAAGAATGCTTGTCTTTCTAAATATCAAAGAACAGGGCAAATCTTTGATGTGCTTTAGATGTCCAGACTTGATGTGCAACAACTCTTGTTAGTACAACAATAAAAGATGAAAGACCAGGAACTGTCTTCCTACAGGGCTGTAATTACTGATGGGCATAAGACACCATGGTGGATTCAGGATTCAAGGGAAGCAGACATGGATGTGTATTCCCAATCCTTACTGTTCTTATAACAAATAAAAGAGCTGACCTTTTTTTCTCAAACAGGATGATGATGTCACAGACATCAGGGGCTGATAAAAACACATTTTATATAACTGTGTATGAAGAAAAGCTGTAAGAAAGCTGTTTATGCTGTCTCACTTATTTGGAACCATCTGTGAATATTAATTATTAAATTATCTGTGGACAATATTACTGTAATAGGTTATCTATGTCTATTTATGGAACTTCGATATCAGCAGCTTAGATATTTGCTATTTGGAGCCCATCTACTTTTATTGCCTTTTATTTGATTTGTGTGTGTGTGTGTATGTGTGTGTGAGTGTGTGTGTGTGTGTGTGTGTGTGTGTGTATGTGTGTGTGTGCAATGCTATTATATTTTGCTTTGTATTTGTACTATTTGCTTTATAATTTATGTAAAGTTCTCATGGATGGCATCTATTTATTATATATATATATATATATATATATATATATATATATATATATATAAAACAAATTAGGATCCTGTTGGGATTGCATATATATATATATATATATATATATATATATATATATATATATATATATATATACAGTTCCCAAAACATACTCCAGCACTGTAATGCAATAAAATGTAGCAAAATGCAAATAAATCTCGGAAGTCACAAAATACTTATTCCTCCATGTTTATTCAACTCGACAGTCCAAGCCACAGACTGGTTTCGCCCACTGGCGTCATCAGTGTAGTAACCCACAATGCATGCCTTCAGATAAATAGTGCTACCCTTAAAGTCACAGTGCATATTTATCACTTTTATATCACAAGCATTAGTGCTCAGCCTTATAACAGACATTAAGATTTGTTACATTACATATCCATTTTTTACCAAACTAGAAAAACCAAGAATGTTTATCAATGGTCATTTAAGCCCGGTTTATGAAGGGCCCCCAAATTAATGATCCATCGACACTCCTTACTGGTTAATATCTTGTGTTTTATTTTATCATTATTAACTCTTGAGTTAACTTTATCTATACCAAGAAACACAAAATGGGCCCCCTTATGTGTAAGTTTGTGCTTAAATAATGCACTTCTAGCTCTTTGACAATTTATGTTGCTTAAATGCAATGCTATCCTCTGTTTTAGGGTACATGAAGTTTGTCCTATATAAAATGCACAGCATTGACACACGGCCAAATATATGACCCAAGTGCTGGTGCATGTTATCAAACTTATTTCATAAACTTTTGCGGTGTTAACCGAAGTGAATGACTGCGTTTTTGATATAAGCTTACAATATTTACAACATCCACAAAAAGTACTACCCCTTCTAGATTGATAAGTGTGTCTTGGTATAAATTGACCTTTCTTAAAAGAAGCCAAATATTGACCCAGAGATTTACCTTTCATATATCCAAATTGACAAACATTACCCAACAAGTTGGAAAAAAAAAGATCTGTGTTCAACACATGCCAATATTTGTTAATAATATTCCTGACCTTGTATGTATTGCTGCCATAGGTAGTGATAAATCTTGGGGTATTTGAACGGGACTCTCTCTTGTCCTCAGCCTCCTTTAATAGATTGATTCTCGGTTCCTTTTTAGCTTGTTCATATGCTTGGCTTATGATATTTCTTGCATAGCCCCTACTAATAAATCTAGATTTTAAATCCAAAGCTTGTAATTCAAAATCTCTTTCCTCTGAACAAATTTTTTTAACTCTATGAAAGTGTGCTGATGGAATGTTGTGGATGGTATGGGGTGGGTGACAACTCCCCGCATGTAAAATTGAGTTCTTGGAAAAAGGCTTTCTGTATAAATTGGTAGTTATAGTGCCATCAATAGCCTTTGTAACTGTTACATCCAAAAACTCAATAGTAAAAGGCTCCAGTTTACCTATAAACTGAAAGCCATATGTGTTTTGATTAAGATACCCTTGAAATTGTTGCCATTCTATCTTAGAACATCCCCATATTACTGTAATAGGCTATCTATGTCTATTTATGGAACTTCGATATCACCAGCTTAGATATTTGCTATTTGGAACCCATCTACCTTTATTGCCTTTTATTTGATTTATGTGTGCGTGTGTGTGTGTGTGTGTGTGTGTGTGTGTGTGTGTGTGTGTGTGTGTGTGTGTGTGTGTGTGTGTGTGTGTGTGCAATGTTATTATATTTTGCTTTGCATTTGTACTATTTGCTTTATAATTTATGTAAAGTTCTCATGGATGGCATCTATTCATTATATATATATATATATATAAAACAAATTAGGATCCCTTTGGGATTGTATATATATATATATATATATATATATATATATATATATATATATATATAAAAAAAATGCTGTTTATCGGAGAAGAATGTAATCATGATTTATACTGTTAGTTAACAAGTGGTAAGGCACACATCTTCCATTAGACTGCTTAATGCCTCCTACTAGTAAAAGAACATTAATTGGTGTATTTCACATTTTGGCTTGACTTAAGCACAGCAGGTAACTGGGATTTTCTGGCTTTCTCCAGAGTGGCAATATTAGCTTGCCATGAAAAAAGCTGGGGAATTGGGGAATTCTACCAGCCTTCAGTGGGAGTTGTATGTGCGTAAATACTTTGCATGAAAGGAGTTACCATTATTAACTGGGGTGCTTAAAGATACTGGTGCAGAGACAGAGTAAGGAGGTAGGAGCCTGGGAGTGCTGAGCCAAAGTCTCAGCTCTGTAAGTGGCCAGTTTGCAGAACAGTTTCAAGATGGAGGTTAGAAATCTAAATCCAGGGCAGTAGTGAATATTCCCTTTATGCTCCTGGAACAACGTTGTACTTTATGAGTTAATCACTGGAACAGACTTCTGTGTACTTTCTATTTATTACTTCCCACTTGGTTGGCACTGGTGGGATTCAAACACCAATGGTGCCAGCATCTTGACATCATTTGGTGTTATCCTGCAATCTAAGTGTTACAGGCATAGCTGGTGGCAGTGGTGCCAAACAAGTGTCACAGTTGGTGTCCAGTGGTGAGAATACTAGAACTAAAGTTATTCAGGCTAAACAGCTTTGTTGGAAAATGTGTATGTGTGTTAAACCACACAGCCACAAGGTAAAATATCCAGAGGTCTGGCTGTGTACAGTAGTTATTTTAGTTTTTAGTCAGCTCACTATAGGAACAAGTGGGAAATGAGCTCTGCCGACAAGTATGCAAAAAGATCAGTTGCCCAGCTAACAAAGGAATGTAAAACTGCAGAGTCCAGCAGACTAACATGTTAGGAGAGAAGGTGGTAGCAACTTTATGTACAGTGTGGTATGGACAGAATATGCAAGAGACTGATTAAGAACAGTCAGTTCCATCCCAAGAGGACTTTGCAGCCCAAATGGAATTGCAGAGCCTAGTAATTGAAATGAAGCACACATTACTAGACACAGCTGAGCAGATGTATTTGCTAAAGGTGAAGAGACAGCAGGCCCAAGCAGAGTAGTGGGAAAAGTAATGCCATCATGAAAAATATATCATCATCCTACCCTAGAGGAGTAAGTCATGGGAAGGGAGAAAATTACACCATGTTTGGTAGGAAAAACCTTTCCTCATTATAAGGAGTGGGATGATTTGGATTGTTTTATAAGGGCCTTTGAAAGTGTGTATGTTCAGCACCAAGTTGACCAAGGGCAGTGTATGAAGGTTTGATTCCCTGACTCACAGGTAAAATAATGCATGCAGTCTCTAAACTCAGTGATGTTGACTGTTTACGTTATACCAAAGTTAAAGAGTGTTTGCTTGCTTACTTGTTATAAGTTGACACCAGGTCTGTATATAAAGAAGAAAGAGGAGAAAAACAGATGAAAGTATGATAAAGTATATTTAAGAGATCAGTACTTATTGTCACAAATGGGCGAGCAGGTCTAAGGTCACCACATCTGAAATACCTGTAGTTCTTTTGGCCAGGGAACAGGCCCTTAAGACTATGCTTGAAAAAATGACGATCTGGGTGACATATCAGGAATGTAATACTGCTGAGGAGATGAGGAGGAAAGGCGACCTTTACCTATCTAGCAGGTAGCCACTGCACAGCAAAGAGGATCCAGCACTATGTACAAGCATAGTGGAATCCGCATGACAAGATGGTAGCTACGGGTTCTGGTGCATGCGCAGGCTTTGGAAATAGATGTTTTACATACAACCAAATGGGGCAGCTATGGTCTCATCCACTAAGATAGATGAGGAAAAAAGGTCTCAGGAAGCATCAAGCAAGACCAGCACTATGACAGTGGTGGGCCATTTAGAAGCAACAGCTGAACCAAAATATCACATAAGTCTGTATCCTATCCTGGTTGAAGGGAAGGAGTTCATTGCCAAAAAACGCAGCTCATACATAAACAAACCTAAACCCGCAATGGTTAGAAAGGACAGTCCATTCTAGTTAGGGCCTTGAGTGAAAAATCTTTTTCAAGTAACTTTGTCCGCAGTATATCTGGACTGTGTTTGAGGACATTCCAGCTGATGTCCTAATGGGGAATGGCTTTGACAGTACAATACCTTTGGTGTATGTTGTTATACATCAGCAGGCATGGAGATAAACGTGGGGAAGGCACTAAGGGGTAGTCCCAGCAGCAGCCCACACATCCATCTAGGGATAATGATGTGGCTATTTCAGAGGAAGAGCTAGGCAGTAGCAGTGACCAAGGATCTGAAGCAGAGCAGAGGAGAGAAATGGTAACTGGCTTCCCTTAGAAAGTGACACTTCAAGGTAAGCAATACTAGTCAGCCAGAACCTGAGGCACCACTGGCAAACAGTGCCAGACTTTCTTTGTCAGTAAGGAAGAGCTGAGCTATGCTCATCTCTCATTTCCTACTTTGCAGAACATAAAGGAGGTAGCCAAGGAAGGTCCAGTACACAAGGGTAGAGGGATCACTGTACAGTGAAGTGACCCCTGTCGGAGGTCTACAGGGAGAAATAAAACAACAGTTGGTCATACCTAGGGCCTACTGACTGGCACTTCTGGTCATAGCCCATTATTTTCCTTCCGCATGCCATATACATATAATGTGTACTAAAAGATGGCTAATGCGAATATTTATTGGCCTGGGATTGCAAAGTAAGTAACAAGGTAGTGTAAGATGTGTGAACAGTACCTAAAGGTTAGCCAGGCTGGAGACAAAGACAAAGCTGCTTTAATGTCTTTGCCTGTTATTGAGAAACTGTTTTAGAGGGTAGCTACAGATATTGTGGGACCTCCAAGTACCCAAAGTTCTACAGATAACAAATATATCCTGGTAGTGGTGGATTATGCCACTAGCTACTCAGATGTGGTGTCTCTGTCTTCCCTTGAAGTAGAAAAGGTAGCAAATGCATTCTTAGACATTTCCACAGGGTAAGTTTTCCTAGGGAAATATTGATGGGTAGATGAGCCAACTTTATGCCACACCTGCTGGCATGACTGTGAAAGAGCTGTGCAGTAAAGCAGCTAAGGACTACCCCTTCCATCCACACACAAATGGTCTGGTGAAGAGGTTTACCTCTACATTAAAGACCATGTTGTGAGCATTTGCAAACTAGTTCAAGAAGGAGTGGGACAAGTATTTACCCCATCTTCTGTTTGCTTACAGGGAAGTGTTGTGGGAATCCACACGCTTTTCACCCTTTAATGTACTGTATGGTCACAAGTAATGGGGGCCTTAGATTTAATTAATGATGAGTAAGAAAATGAGTGTGACTCTCACTGTTGGGAAGGAAGTATGTACTAAACCTCAGAACTAGGCTTAGAGAGCTCATGGGGATGGCCCAAGAGGACATAGCCCAGGCACAACAGCAGCCAAAGGACAGGCATGACAGGACAGCCAGAGAGTATCCTTTAGAGCAGTAGGTGATGGTACGTACTCCTGTGTGACACAACAAGCTGCATGCAGCCTGGGAGGGCCATTTCACAACTGTAAAAATAGGTGAGTGGTGCCAACTATGATAGTTGTGCCTGGCAGGAGGCTAAAGTACAGGCATTACCATTTTAACATGATAATTTCCTGCAGTGAGTTGCAGGAGGGGCCAAAGGATGATCTGGAAGTAGCTCTCCTTGGTGATGTTCAATCTAACACCTGGATATATGGGGTGACCATCCCCTCTGAAATAGCCCCACCCAAGTTCAGTAAATCTAAACAGTACTGTAGGAATTTAGGGATATGTTTACTGGTAGGATAGCGGCTTCCTAGTTCATGAAGCACCACACAGACACAGGACTTTATTGACAAATCATCCTATAATGTCTGAAATAATTAAACAAACTTTTAAAGAGGAATTGAAGTACATGCTGGAACTGGGAGTAGTTTATTTTTTGAGGAATCCCTGGCCCTCATCAGTGCTGGCAAAGAAGGATGGCAGCACCTGTTTTTTGTAGACTACAGAAAAAAGAACTGTCACACAAAGTTAGATACTTACCCAATGCCCAGGACAGTTGAAGCTCCAGTGTAGCTGAGTGGGGCTAAATGTCTTAACTACTGTCAACTTGAACAAGGATTACTGGCAGGTACCCTTAAACCTGCAGCCAGAGAGAGGTTAGTGTTTGTGACTAATTTGGGTTGTATGAGTTTATAAAAATGTCTTTTGGTATGAAGAATGCCCCACCAGCAACTTTTCAGAGGCTGGTAGATTACATGCTTAGCAGAAGCAGGACCAGGAGCAAGATATTATGCACGTGCTTATCTGTATGATGTAGCCACCTGCAGCTGGTCCTGGGCAGAATATGTGCAACCTCTCAGGAAGTGGACAGATTGCAAAGAGAAGGACTGCCTTCCAAGGCTAACAAGTGTTAGGTGGGTATGGAAAAGGTATGTTATTTAGGTCACAGAGTGGGTGCAGAAAGATTTGGCCAGATCCTACCATGCTTGAAGATATTCAGAGAAGGCCCATCCCAATACCATTAAACAGGTATGGGCATTCTTAAGGAAGCAAGTTACTATAGGAAATGTGATCCCCAGTACAGTGCAATACCTACTCTCTTACAGCGCTTACCAGGAAAAACAGACTAGAGTGTTGTTTGGACACTAACCTGTGAGCAGGTATTTCAAAAGCACAAGGACATTCTTAGTGGACCCCCCATTAGACAGTTTGGAATATAGTCAACAATTCACTGTACAGGTAGATGTTTGTAACTAATGGTTGTGTGTGTGCGTGGGGGGGGGCAATAATTAGCCAAGTTTCCATAGAGGTAGAAAAGCACCCTGTTGTGTACTTCTTCAACATACCTCAGCCCAGGGAGGACTACTACACTGCCAAAGGGGAGGAATGTATGTGCATATTCTGTGCTTCACATAAACTACAACCTTACACACATGACAGCAAGTTCACAGTGGTTACAGATCACAACTCTTTAAAATTGCTATGTAGTGCAAATGGACAGAATTAGAAAGCTGTATAGGTGGAGTTTGGCCTTGCAGTCCTACAATTTAACTATACAGCATCAATGTGGTACTGCCAACAGTAATGCTGACTTGTTAAATAGAAGAGGTTTGGGATAATTTACCAAAAGATTGTACCTTCTCTCAAGCTTTGTTTCTTGAGAGATCCCTCCTGTAGACTCACATGAGGTTCTTAAGTGTGGAGAATTGTGAAGCTAGGGGTAATGCCAGGCTAAAGGAAACAGTTAAAAATATAATGTATTTTTCTTCTTTTAGTTCTGTTCATTTGCAGTAAGACTGTTGTTGTCATGAATAGAGGAATATTTGTCTTTCTGAATATCACAAAATAGGGCAAGTCTTCAAAGTTTGCTGAATATCCAGATTTGATGCGTGTTCTTGTTAGAGCAATAACAAAAGATGGAAGACCAAGAACGGTCTTCCTGCAGGACTGTAATTGCTGATGTCTTGCAGGAAGGGCCAAAGGATGATCTGGAAGTAGTTCTCCTTGGTGATGTTCAGTCTAACACCTGGATATATGGGGTGACCATCCCCGCAGAAATAACACAGCCTTCCTTTCATGCTAACTGCTAAAGTCTTACATGTCAGGATGGATTCAGGATTCAAAGCAAGTAGACATGAATGTATATTTGCAATCATTACAGTTGCTATGACAAAAAATAACTGGTCTAGCTACTTGTTTTCTCCAACAACAAGATGATATGTCATGACCATTGCAGGCTGATGAAAAGACACAATGTATAAAGAGACATTGTAAGAAAGATATTCTGTTGTTGTCTTATTTTTTGGAACTGTATGTGAATACTGAGGCGTATATATGGACAATGGGCAAAAATATTTACTGTCGAGAGGTGTGTATGCCATGCTTTCCCATTAGAGTGCTTAAGCTTTATTGCTAGTGAAAGACTATTAATTGATGCATTTCATGTTAGAATTAATTTAATAGCAGCAGGTAACTGGAAGTCTCTGGCATTGCCCAGAGTGGTGGCAGAACTACTGTGCCAGGAAGAAAGCTGTGGAGAATTGGAGAATTCTGTCAGTCTTCCCCGGGGAGTTTTTTGTTTGTGTGTGTTGTGTATGTGTACGTGTGTGTGTGTGTGTGTGTGTGTGTGTGTGTGTGTGTGTGTGCAAATAATACTTTGTGTAAAAGGTAGTTATCATGGATAAATGAGGAGCTGCAATGCATTCGTGCACAGAAACAGTGGTAACGCAGGAACTAAGCGGTGTTGGGCCAAAATCTCTGCTCTGCACATGGCTGCTGTGCAGTTCAATTTGAGTGTGCAGGATGAAAGCCCATGACCAGAACAGTAGTGCTTATTACCTTTAAGCACTTAGAGCCAGGATGCAACTTTGTGGATTAATTATTGAAACAGAATTGTATGCATTTGCTTGCTATTACTTTAACTTTTGACTGGCACCAGTAAGCTTCAACCCCCACTAATGCTATTAATCTGGTATCATATTTATGGGCAGTAGTGTCAGTACACCTTCACATTTGGTGACAGTGGTGCCTGATCAACATCACACCATCCTCCCATGATTTGATGAAACATTTGATTAAATACATAAACACTTTGCCACTTCCTTCTTACTTCTAAGATGAATACCATGTCTGCTTTCCACTTTTGAAGATCTGAAGATCTGTTATGATAATTTCTTGATTGAAAGGACTGGGATCACACTAAGTTTTTGCTGACTGGATATTAGAGCTCTCCCTTCTCCCCTGTAAACACTGAGGGGAAATATTAGTTTAATAGCCTTGCTTTTCAAGATTCTTTTGTTCCTGTCTACCATTTGAAGTTTCAATCTACCATTTTTCTTTTTCTTACTTCAGTGTGCATCTATAAATGTTTTATGTCCTTCTTTATGTCTATTATTTATTTATCTACCTTATCTTATTACTTGCTAGCTAAATATATGAACTGGCCCTTTTCAGCCCTGCCTTGGGCTAGTCTTGGTCTTTATTTCTGTCTCTTCCTTTCTATATATATATATACACACATATATATATATATATATATATATATATATATATATATATATATATATATATATATAATTCATTTACTTATCTGAATGTTTGGAATATCGAACATATTGGTTGCTGGCATCTGAAATTATTGCCAGTATCTGTCTGTGGGAGGTTGTAGTACAGTGAGGAGAGGGTACAACTTCAGAATATGAAATATAATGGGAAAAAAAGACAATATAAAAAAAAAATATGAAGGGAAATAAACACTTTCATTTTCTAATATGAATAACAAACCCCACCACACATTCATTATTATTTTTTTCATTCAATTTTCACCAGGTGGGTGGGGCTAATCCTTGGAATATTTTTAGCCCCGGTATATAAGACAACACAGCCTTCCTTTCATGCTAACTGCAAAATGTTTCTTTGTATTTTATGTTATTTAAAGACTGGCAAATCAGGCTAGATGAGTGCATTTCCAAACAGAATGCACTTTATACAATTATAGTAAGATGCAGATTCCTTGGACCTCCTTTTGTATTTTTTCAGCAATTGAACTGTTTCAGAGAGCTGTTGTACAGATGACCGAATTGATTAATTGTGTTGTTCATGTCATCAATGGTATGTTGTTTGGGCTGTAACCCAAGAGGAATATTACAGAATGCAGAATCATTTACTGAATAAACTGAAATAATGTCACTTCAGGCTGAACAACAATGTTAAAATCTAAGTTACACATTAAACATATATGGGTCAGTTTTTAATTTCAGAATACTTGAAACCAAATGTCAAAAAGGTCAGAGTTGCTGTACATGTATTACTGACAGAGTATAAGCAAGCACTTATAAGATTTCTGGGCATGTTGCAATATCTACTGAAGTTTATTCAAACTCTGTCTGAAGCAAGCAATGCTTTGACCATATATAGGTCATTAGATCACCTTATGGAATACCACCCAAGTTAACGAGCTTCAGTTTCTACTAAATGGAATCCCCACAGTGCTCAGAAACATAATATACAAACATTTTAGAAAAGAGCTTCTGGAACATCAAAGGAGAAATCTACAACTGCTCCTGTTTCCAGAAGAAAGGCTATATCTTGTCCTTCACTTCTTATCTACAGGCATTGGCATCCATCATAAATTAGCAACATATCTATACATTTAAGAGGTCTAAAACTGTGCATATAGTTGGTTACCCAGGTGAGTGATGCCTGAGCATGGTGGTCTATGAGCTGGCCTGGCATCTAAATATGTCAGGGCCTTACTTTATCATCCTCCTGTTTACCCTCTCTTATGTATCATTCTGCATTTTTATTTTTTTCTCTAGCCCTCCCCATCAGCACTAACCCATTCTCTGTATGCCTGTGTCCAGCCACTGTCCTGCCAAACATTTGTGTTTGCCTCTCCTATTAATCTAAGTCTATCTTTTATGCATTTCTACCTGCCCCTTTTACCTGACATTTTTTCCTCATTCCCATCCATAGCCATCCCTCCCTTCCTCATCCACCTACCCTTATTTTTATGTTACAAAAGGGTACTTTCCCAAGAAAACATACCATTTTCCCCAAATCTCTCATTCCTTATGGTGTATGTTTCCCCACTTCCTCCCCATTTATATGTTGAATGTGGTTGGTACTTTTCTGTGATAGCCACAGTGGTTTATCTGGTTGTCATTTGCCACTTTTGTGTCAGATGAGTGTGAGACAGAGCAATGCAATGCTACACTTTACTGATAAGTTTGCACCTACTCAGTCACACCAGCCTTTTTCCATTATGTCTATTATGTTGGTCATGTGGATATTATGGTGTTACTCCAGCCATAAAGCAGCATAATCCTGCTTCTCCAATTAAGTCTATGCATCTCATTAATTGTACAGTCCTTTGTTCAGACTGCTGATAATATTCAATACCTAATGCATGTCTGATTGGCTCTTCAGACAATTACCTTCTGGAAAATCAGTGTGTAGCACAAGTCTATGAATCCAGCTAATATGTGAGATGTGCTCTTTAATCAACCCACATGACTAAGTACATTTCAAGTATGACTTTTAAGACTCGTTATAATGCCAGTTACAATAATGTGGATTAATTTAAATGTTTTCTTATATTATAATGAGCTCTGATTTATTTAGAAAAAAATACTAATTAGCATTAAGTGCACCGATAAAGTCTAAAATAAGACTACTGCTTCTTTAGTGCATAAAGCAGGGATATGTTAGGAGAATTAGAAAAGGACTACACTGACAATGAATATCAAGTAAGAGCACCCCTTAACCAAAAAAAAAAAAAATCAATGTATTTATAGGGGGGACTGCACCCCCAGCACCTACTAAAGTTAGGATTACATCCTCCTCACATTCCTTCTAACTAAATATACTAGCTCTAAGGTAGTGTGATTCTGGAGTTTGTATATTTAAACAATGTATAAAGGAATGTAAAGGGGACAGCCACTGCATAAATATTTTTAAACATCATTAGGATTGTTTTACCTCTAAGAGAAAATGCTGGATAATTTTACTGTTGCTGAGAGTTTTGCACTCACATTTTATGTTAGACAAATAAGTAAAATGTCATAGTTTTGCGTTAGATGTTTAAAAGCTTGAGTAAACAATGTCCATATTTTTTTTTGTATACTTCATCTGGTTATATGCTAATGTTCTGATAAATTCCACATGCACATTTATCTGATGTTATCCATTAGTATTGGGATTAGGTGAAGAAAAAAGTCATGGCACTAATTTCACTGATGACATTGCCTTACAAATAATTTTTCTGAGGTAATGCCATGCTAATGAGTGTTTTTATTGACAAGATATTTCATAAGTGCATGCTTCATTCTTCAACTCTGTGTTATTAATGGGTCTTGTAAGCATGTGTTCTGATAAAAAGTCTTGTCACATCTTACATTCTGCTGAAAATATATTCTAAAAAGGTGAACTAATGAAACATTATAGTGCAGTTTTTTCTTTTATCAAATATGAAGTTTAAGGACTACAATAAAAATTCTTACAAATACAGCTGTTTAATGACTACGTAAAAGCATACTTTTGTGATGGATCTCTCACACATGAGATATGAGATACATTTTTCAGCATGATCTCACTGAATTTATTCAACATCAAATTATCAGGCATCTGAATTTCTGTTCCGCAGGAAAATGTGGCATTCAACTCCCTTTCTACCTGATAACCAGTTATTTCTTCCTCTCCAACATGGCTTTTGAACTCACCATAGCACTGGAACTACCCTACATTTCCTAGATACCATTAATCAAAGTAAAAACTCAGGTAATTTTATGAAATTAAAATTTTGGCAGGTCTCCAATATTTTCCTGGACTTGTAAAAAGCCTTCAGCATGGTCTCACATCAACTACTCCTCCAAAGACTAAATTTTATAGACCTCACAACTCCCTCAACTAGTTGGTTCACCAGCTACCTAAACAATTGCACCTAGTCTGCAAAATGGAATGACTCCCACTCCACCTTCCTTCCATTTACTACAAGAGTCTCCCAAGGCCCCATACTAAGGCCAGTACTTTTCAATATCTTTATTAATGACATGCACAAAGAATCACTACCATCATGCAATATGCTGATGACTCAATTTTAGTTTTCTCGGTCCCAAATTCTTCACCTCTATAGAAAACTGGCTAAATAAATCTCAATTGCTTTTAAACCCCAACAAAACCAAAACTAATCCTATTATTCACTAAAACATTAATCAAAACAGCACTGCACTTTATCTCTTCAAGCAACACAAAAATCGAAAACATCACCAACACAAAATTACTAGGGGGTTATCATTGACAACAAGTTAAAATGTGATCTGCACATTAACACTGCAGTCACAAAGACACACTACAAACTAGTCTCTCTTTACAGAGCAAAGCAACTGTCAAGTGATCATAGTTAAAAGGTAGCTGCCACCTTCCCTTCTCTTTTCTGCCATCCTATATACCCTCAACAATATTCACAAATCACAAATTCTTCCACCAAACGCAAACTAGAAAGCACCAACAACAAAATTAACACATTTGCCTACAACCTCCCAAATAGCTACCACCACTGCATGGTGCTCAATACCCTCAACTGGCTTGAAGTTCCCCAACAGATTACTCTGTCCCAGGTACTCATAGCACACAAAATACTTCACCATCCACTTAAAACACTCTTGCTGTTAATGTTATCCAATGGTGTGTACCAAACAGAACCCTAAGATCCTCAGAACTTATTTGTTGCTAATAAATCAAATAATTATTATGATGCCTCGTTATTCTCTGCTGCCATCTCCAAAGCATGGAACAAACTTCCAAACCAGAGCAGTCTTTTAAATAACCTGCAACAATTCAAGTCTGCTCTAAAATATAATTTGACCACTAATAAATTATGCAACTGTATCATACCTACAGTTTGAAGTATGCAATCCTAACTCGGACTGTTTTGGATACTATACAAGTGTATTAATATGGTATTTTGATTTTATTCACAATATCTTGAAAACATGTATTTCCTTAATCTGATATGCTTTGTAAATAATGTTTGTGACTGTTTGCTTTGAAATATTTTGCAAATAATGTTTTCTGACTGTTTTTCTTTTGAATTGTCAAAAATGTATTTCTATCCTTTTTTTGAAGCTTTTCTCCTGACCTCCACTGAAAATGGGTAATTCTGTTCACAAACTTTCCTGGTAAGCAAAAGCAAAACATTAAATGAATAAAATCTGGATACTGTAGGAAGGCCAGGATGAAGGGAAAATGGAGGGCACTGAGGGTGGGCATGGGGACCAATAGGCAGTATGGAGTGGTGTCATGGAGCATGTTGCCTAAGATTTAATTTCACCCAAGGCCTATTCTTCCTACAATTAGTGCAAATACCAGTCAAGAAACATGTTATAGAAGGAAGATTGGTCTCAGGTTAAGGTGGGCATCTTCAGAGACAAGCACAATAAATGATAGCTTCAGATTGCCAAGCAGCTATCTTTTTCAGTGACGCAAGAGCTTACCAATTCATAGTACTCAAGATGGTGTAACTACACTTTTCACTGCACGTCAATGTTTAGCAAGTGGCAGAGGAAGATGTAGCAAATTGGTCTCTTCATTGTTCAGATTGTTGTGCCATCATGGTAGTTCAGCTTCAGTGGTGGCAATAAGTGTTAAATTCCTAGAGAATGACACAATAGTACCTGTCCTGTTTAGCCCCAGATAGGTTGCCTTTAAGAAAAGGTGGAATGGTCTGTTAAGCATTTTTTCTGAACTGCCTTAAAGGCTCAAACAGAAAAAATAATTGAGTTGTTTAAAGATGAATGGTTAAGCAACACAATATCTGTGAAGCCCAAAGTAAATATGTAGAGTTGGGTGAAAGTAGCAAGATGCTGGAGAAATCAGGTAACAGTGGTAGGTGCAATAGTTGCATTGTTGGGTAGTAAATATTACAAAGAACATTTATAGAAGTTAAAATTATTTAAGGACTAAAAATGTGACATAGAACCAAAATGAATGGAAGAGAAGGGAAGGAAGGTGCCAAGAGGGTTTAGCACTGGTAATAAAGTAAAAGGTTAACTTGCACATAATTTATTAACTGCTTGTTCCAGCAACTAACAGTGGGCAAGACTGCTTTTCAGTTTATAGCATCCTACAGACCACCCTCTCAAAGTCAGGAATCCCATTCGGCTTTCCTGAAAACATTGGAGAACATGAAGATCTCGCCGAACACCATTATATTGGGTGACTTCAACTACCCAAACATTGACTGGGAGCACTACTCAAGTCCCAGCACCTTAGCCCAAAGATTCCTGGAAATTATAAACTCAAATGCTATGGAACAACTAGTCACCACTCCCACAAGAGGGGACAACATACTAGACCTGATCATTACCAACATGGGGACTCTATGCTCCACACCAGAAGTATATCCCTCATTGGTAAGATCAGACCATAAATTAATTTCACTGGATGTCCACATCCCGACCCCACCGCCAGCCCAGAAAACCACAGTGAAAAACTTCTCAAATGCGAACTTCTCACTTCTCAAAACCGAAGTGGAATCCTTCAAGGCCCCAGGGCCAGTGGAAACTACAGCCCAAACTGCAGAATCCTATATAAATGCATTCTACGGACATCTCCAGGAATGCATGGATCATGCTATCCCAAACAAAACCAAGACCCAATCATCCAAAGGCAGGCATCCAGTCTGGTGGACCCCTGCCATAAATAAACTGTACAACAGAAGGAGGAAGCTACTACATGATAGAGCAAAATCCCTAATAGGGAAGGCATCTCTGATCAGTACTAGCAAAAATTACGATCCCTCATAAAATCCTCCAAGGCCAGCTTCGAGAGAAAAATTGCACAGGACACCAAAGACAATCATAAGGCTTTTTTCAGTTATGTTAGAAACCTGGGATGCAACTCCCAGACTTGTTCTGAGTTGATTCTAAACGACAAAAAATACACTGAACCCACAGACATCGCCAATATCCTGGCAGACAGGTTCAGTGCAAACTTCTCCCCTCCCCCAAAAGAGCAAGTATCTATCCGGCAGAGGGCTGCCTCCCAAACATCTCAGATGCTCAGGTGAAGGCTGCCCTCTCCAAAGCAAAAAACACTGCTTCCATGGGACCAGATGGCGTCCCAGGTTGCGTCCTACATGAACTACAAGAGGAACTAATCCCTCAAATAAAACAGCTATACAATCTCAGCCTCACTACAGGATATGTGCCCACAGAATGGCGTACAGCAACAGTGGTCCCACTCCACAAAGGTGGAGCCTCTATGGACCCTGGAAACTATCGCCCCATAAGCCTGACTAGCTTAGACTGCAAGGCTATGGAGAAGATCATCATGGAGCTCATAAACAAAGACATTGGGGACCTACAGACACTAGATCCTACCCAGTTCGGCTTTGTCAAGGGAAGATCCTGCCTTTTGAACCTGGTTGACTTCTTTGAAACAGTCACCAAAGCCATAGATGAAGGGAAGGTAGTCCACACAGCCTATCTGGACTTTGCAAAGGCATTTGACACAATACCCCACTCGGGCATCATAGATAAGCTATCCAGCTTAAATATAAACCCCTATGTCACAAGATGGGTCGCAAACTGGCTCAAAGACAGAACCCACAGAGTGAGAGTTGCTGGAGCCATGTCAGACTCGAAACCGGTCACAAGTGGCATCCCACAGGGTTCTGTCCTGGGACCACTCTTGTTCGGTATATACTTTTCCGAGGTACAGGCAAACGTGGGAGGACTATGGCTCACCAAGTTCGCAGACGACTGCAAACTGGGCGCCATAATCAACTCTCCAGCTGACACAAACATCCTTCAAAAAGGTCTCACAGAGACAGATAACTGGTGCCAGTGCCATGGTTTAAAGCTAAATGCCAAAAAATGTATAGTCATACTCTTTGGCAAAAACAATGTGCCCACAAATTACCACATAGGCGGAAACCCATTAAGTACAGAGAAAGTTATTAGGGACCTGGGGAACCAAGTTGATAGCAATCTCTCCTTTGAAAACCACATTGCCAAAGTGGTTAGAAAGACCTTCGACATAGCCCACCTCATCACGAAGGGTTTCACATCTAGATCAAGAGAGGTAATCGTGCCCCTTTATTCATCCCTCATCAGGCCCATCATAGAATACAATGCCCCTTTTGGGATGTACCTTACCCGACACCTGCAGCAATTAGAAAGACCCCAAAAGTATCTCACCAAGAGGATCAAGGGTCTCAAACAGATGCCATACGCTGCTCGGTTAAAAAAACTCCAGCTCTACTCAGTTGCATACCACCTACTTCGAGGCAATCTATGCCTGACATACAAAGCTATGTCAAATCCAGAATTAATGGACATGCTCCACCTCAGTAAATCTAAATCCCTTAGAGCCACACGCTCGAGGGACTTGAACCTCAGCACAGAAATAAATAGAACTTGCTGGAGGGACAGGTTCATAACCCAGAGGCTCCCTTCGCTCTGGAATAGAATTCCAGTTCATGTGAGGCAGAGCACCTCACTGAATCTCTTCAAGAAGAATCTTGATAAGTGGATGGGGGATCGTAGGTTTGTCCCAGGGATTACTCCCGTGTCACTATTAGACAGAGGCACAGTAAACTAAACCTTAAAAAGGGCACAGTATACTCAAATCAAGGGGTGGCGTAAGCCATGCAGAATCGGGCAAGGCTTATAATTGCCCCAGGGCAGATAGCCTAGTATGAACCTATGAACCTATGAACTTACAGAGTACATTTTGTAA
>NC_056744.1:89004622-89067122 GCF_019279795.1 Protopterus annectens
TTAGGTGTTTCTTTAGGGATATTTTGAACTGGAATAAGGAGGATGTAGTAGTAAGATCTGGGGGGAGTGAGTTCCATTTTTTTACCAGCAGAGCTGGAGAATAATGATTCTCCGGCTGAGTTGTTGGCTTTAGCAGATTGTACTAGCATTCTGCTGGATGAGCGGAGGGATGCTAGGTTACTGTAGGGGGTGATAATATTCGTCAGAATGGGTGTACTGTTAGGCTGGTAGAGGATTTTATGAATACCTATGAATTGGTTATATTGGAGTTGATAGGGTAGTTCTAGCCACGCTAGTGTTTGAAGATTTTGACAGTGATGGATTCTCTAGGCTGAGCCTGTGGTGAATCTAGCTATATTGTTATAGCAGCTAGTAAATTTGTTAAGGTTTGACTTGTTTAGGTTTACGAAGATAGGTGAGGCATAGAGGAGGGTTGATAGGAGATGTGTTCGAGCTATAGCAGTTCTGGCAGATGGGGTTAGGAATTGTTTAATCTTGTACAAGGAGCCTAGTTTTTTGTTAACTGTTTTGATGGTTTTGTCTATATGAACATCATACTTCAGATTATTATCGATGACTACACAAAGTAGTTTTGTGCAAGGTTCAGGAGAAATTATGGTGCCATTGTTAGATGAGATTGTAATAAGCGGTGATGTGACCTTACGGGTAAGGGAGAAAAGTAGTAGGTTGTTTTTATTTGAGTTCAATAGGAGACGGCGACTATTGAGTCAGTCCTCTACTTTCTTCTAGGTGATTTGGGATAGGGATTGTAATTCTGTGGGGGTGGTGGCAGAGCAGATTAGGGTGGAGTTATCTGCATACTGAATACATGTTGCATCTGGGATAACTTTGGGTAGGTTGTTAATGAATATGGAGAATAGGAGGAGGCCTAATATAGATCCTTGGGGGACACCAAGGGTGACTGGTAGAAGGGGGAATAGAGTGTCTTTCCATAGTACAGCTTGTTGTCTGCCATGCAGGTAAGAGTGGAACCAGTTGATTACTAGGTTGTCTAAGCAAAGTGATTTTAGTGTGTCTAGGAGTAGGTGGTGATTCACCATATCAAATGCCTTGGATAGGTCTAGAAAGAGGGTTGAAGAGAGCTTGTTGTAATTATGGTTTTGATTTAGTGTGAGAAAAGGAGAGAATGGCTGTGGTTGTACTATGGGCAGGTCTAAATCCATGCTGGGAGGGGGCTAGGAGAGTATTCTGAATAAGGTGAGCTAGAAGTTGCTTATGTATACACTTTTTCATTATTTTGGCCAGGGGAGATAGGATGGCTATAGGTCTGTAGTTTGAGAGTTCAGTGGAGTTTCCCCCTTTGTGAAGTGGAATAATGTGGGAGATTTTCCAGATGGAGGGGATGCAGGATTCATGGATAGTATGACTGATTACGATGGAGATAGGGTATGCTATTTCATTATCGGCTTTTTGGAGAAATTCTGTGGGCAGTAGGTCTGCTGCAAGGGTGGTGGGTTTCAATTTCTTAAGTAGGGACTTAATAAAGGTTGTGGGTATAGGATCAAATTTGAAGGGGAGTATATTTTCCTGGGTGGGTGTGGTAGTATTAGAGGTGTTGGGAGGTAGTTTATTAGCTAGAGACTGCACTGTTTCTGTAAAGAAAGTAGTAAAGGTCTTTGCAACACATTTAGGGGGTAGCTGTAAGGTAGTTGAGGGGGTGGGGTTGAGGATTTACTTGGGTGGAGCAGTTTGTTAAGGCCTAACCAGAATTTTTGTGGTTGATTTTGGTGCTTTTGCTGTAATTTGTAATAGTAGTTTTGTTTGTCTAGCATAATGGATTTCTTTGCCTCGTTTCTCATTTGTTTATATCTGATGTGGTCTTGTGGGGATTTGATGGATCTCCAGGAGGTCCATGCTGTATTTCTAGCAATATGTTTTTGGCTTGTACCACTGTTTAGCCATGGAGCTATTTTATTTTTGGTTCTGATTGTACATTTGGGAGCATGTCTGTCTAAGATGGCGAGGAATTTAACATTGAAGTCTGACACTGCTTCATCAAGAGGAAGTAGTTTAAGACTAGACCATTTGCATGAGTTAAGTTCGGCCTGAAAATTAGTCAGATTAAAGTTCTTAGTATTTCTAATGGTTTTAAAGGTAGTTTGATGAGGCATGTCATTCCTTTTTCTGATTATATAGGTTAGGAAGTGGTCACTTATGCAGGGTGCCTGATTTATATAACTGGGGTTTGTTGTTTATTAATATCCAATCTAGGATACTTTCCTTATTGTTAGGCTTATTGATTCTGGTAGGAGAAGTTATAATCTGGGAGAAGCCATGTAAGTTAATATGGGTGGTGGGGTAATTTGATGAACAGGTTTTCCAGTCGATATTGAAGTCCCCGAGAATAATAGTTTCATGGGGGTGGTTAGTGGATAGCCATTGTAGGGTACCTTCTAAGGTGTCTGTGTTGTCACCTGGGGGAATATAGATACAGGCTATGTTTATAGATTTGTGTTTGTTAACCTGGACTTTTGTGATGACTGTTTTGGAGTTGCTAGTTCTAAAGCCTTGTGGGGTACTAATTGTGGATACTTCTAGAATGGATTTATACATGATGGCTACTCCACCACCTTTCCTAGAAATGCAGTCAAGTCTTATTATATTGAAGTTGGGGGGTATAATCTCATTATCAGGGATAATGGGTTTGAGACAGGTTTCCGTAGGGCAGAGTAGGTCAGGGGAGTGCATGTCCAGGAGGGCATGCAGATAGTGAATTTTCTTATTTATACTTCTGATGTTTAGGTGACAGACCAGTAATGAATTAGGGGAATTATATGAGCTCTGCAGGTCAGTGAGAGTGATGTTTGTGGAGTTGGTGGTATCAGGTGAGTTTGGGCCTGGGTTAGGGTGGATGTCACCATCGGCTATGAGGTTAGGTAGTGACCTCCTTTCAAGTTTGTGGATTTTTTTTTTAGTAATTTCATTATGTATTTACTATATTAACTTCATGCTGGTATGGAACAGATTTACTTTCATTTCTAAACAACTTTGTACAGTTTTAACACGTGGCAAGTAGCCACAGCAGGTAAGGATGAGGAAGGTATCACGAACAGTGATTAAATATAAATCAAAGACAGCAAAATTCATAACTTCCATCCAAAGCCATTTGGGTTTATTCCTGAATCTAGAGGATTTGCTAGCAGGCATCCTGAAGAGAAAGATTTATATTCCATAGTAAGTGTTCATGCAGGAAAGTTCCAGTGTTATGGGAGTGGGAGGCTTGAGGTTATACTTTCTGGTAGCTGAAAACAGAGCACAGTGCCAGCTTACCAAAAGCTTATGATCCCACAAACGGATGTACTCACTCTCTAAACTATCCTCCTTCTAGTTTCGTATTTTGCCCCTTGGATATCTTTTGTTCTGAAAGATGCTTCTTCTACTTTGGAAGTAAGTTTCAATCATGCACCTCCCCTTCCTCAAGGGTATATATACAAATTCATTTGAAAGGACAATTTGCCCAAATATCTGTGTTGGCTCTTCAGAAAGTCCCTTTTCTCCCCTTTAATGTTTTCTCAAGACTGCAACATACAAAGGAAGCAGTACTGTTTCTTTTTTTTTTTATCTGATCACATTTCTGCAGTTTCTCTGCACAATATTTTGACTTTTTCTAAACTCATATATTATTTTCTTCTGATGTTTATAACAATATCTATTAGATAATGTAGACATTTTGTTTTTGTTTGTATTTACTTATTTATATATTATTTATGACAATACAATAACTATGGAAAATATAGCTACATCTACACTTACAACTTTAAGAAATCAAAGTACTTTGGTAAATTAATTCTTGCTAATATAGCTACAAGTACAAGAAAAAAACTCTTAAACATTGGTACAACAGAAATGCTAGTCTGCTTAACTGAGTTCCTAGTCATAGACAGCCAGCTTTACACTTCAGCTAAAAAGCATGACCTGAAAAACAATTCCAGACACAAGAAAATACATTATTAACTGTTTGAAACATAAAATATGCCTGAAATGCCATTAAAGGAGATGGTCCAAATACTGATGAGAATCATTCATACTAAGAAGGATTACTAACCAGATTTAGTACAAAAAAAAGCCTCCCTACACACTTTGTCTAACTGGAGAAGCAAAGCCAGAAAAAATATTTTGCTGCCCTGATGTAATCTTATGAATATACCGAGTAACAAAATCACAAAGCATGCCAACTCCCATTAGGCCATTTTAGGATATAAAAAAATCATAAAAAAATAAGCATGAGAGGAACTGCAGGACATGTTGGAATTAAGGGTAATCCAGGCATCCAACAGTCCCTGGGTGTTGCATGCCATGTTGGTGTCACAGAAAGAAAATATCAGCAGAATCTGCATGGACTGCAGGAAACTGGACAGCCACACAAAGGCAGGTGCTACCCCATGCCCAATTCACATGAAGTCTTAGAATGTAATAAGACCTGTTTTGTCAAGTTATGAGACATGGAACTTGAAAGCATCCCTGAAAGGAAAAATGCTATGAAATGTAAAACAAGGCCGGCTATATACACAAGGGCATATACAACCACACCTTGGCAAAATAAAACAACTACAGAGAAGGGTTAGAATGAGGGGGCACCTACTGCAACAGTGATCCAATAGAACATCTAGTGCTATGCTAAGTTTACTTACACAACTGTTCTATGTTTAACATTAAATCACTGTTATAGTAGCCTAAGCTATTTGGGTAAACTACCATAGCTTAGAAGCAAAAGGAGTGGAGAGAAGTCCCTGGAAAATGATGCTAGCAAAGCCTGTTCTGGACTTGGAAAAGGAATCCAGTTTGTAATGCTGGATAGAAGTACACACAGATGACCAACTTCATGCCGCTAGGATGCATCTAGAGTCCACTCCTTTCCATAAAGCCATTAACGAAGTTAAAAACCCTAGTGGAATGGGCCCTAATCCTGCTTAGAGGTAGCTTGTTATGATGAGAGCAACAAAAAGTAATAGCATGGGAAAATCATCTAGAAATTATCTGCTTACACTGCTTATCTTTTCCTCTAACCTTCACAAGAGACAAAGATCTGATCAGCTTTCCTGAAGGGCTGAGTTTTGTCTAGGCAGTGTCTGAGCTGCCTAGGGATATCTAGAGTATGAAGAATTTTTTATCACTTGTTTTGGGCTCAGGGAAAAAAAACAGAGTTTAATAGATTGGCTCTGAGACATGGGCGCCGGAACCATAGAGCAAGGGGGGGTGGAGCCCCCCCCCCCACACACACACACACACACACACACTTTTACAGCTGCAAGACCTTAAAAAATGGAGGGCACAACAGAGGACTTGTGTGTAATTTAAACTCATCTGCAAGACAACCTTAAAACCTTGGAGTTGTAGGGCCCAACAGAGGACTCATGCGTGCGCTGTACGCTAACAAATTTAAACACAAAAGTGCGCGGAAAACACTGTGATCGTTGTGCAGGTGAGCTGGCAGACAAGCATGTCTGAGTCAAGATTATAGTAAACATGTCTGCTGTTGGCTACTGGGGATTGAATTGTGCATCAGCTGTATTTTTTTTACAAAAATTCTGTAACAAAGTCATGTTGAAATGCACCAAGTAGCCCAGGCCACCTGCCTGTTTTAAACTGATAGCTTCTTATTTTCTTGTGTTGCCTTCCTATGAAAAAGTATAGAATGTTATTTGGGCTGTGCTATCATTTCCAGTATTCATTGTAGTGGTGCCTCCTGTCCTTTTTCTATACTCATTTGTTATTTTGATGCTCATTCTTATATATATATATATATATATATATATATATATATATATATATATATATATATATATTGGACTGCAGTGCTCCCTACCCCACTCTTCCAATATACTGTAACACCAATGTTTTAACAGTTCTCTATGTACCACGTTTCTCTTACTGATGCTTTTTGCCTCGTCTGTGGAAATTGGAACTCCATTGTTCTTCTATACTGCCTCATTTATCTCATCAATGTGTGTGCATGCATGAGTTGTTGTGTCTTTCGGCTTTTCCCGGTTAGGGGTCGCCACAGCAGAACTCCTGTCCGCTAATAACTCGCAGTAGATTTTTACATGCCGAGTTGCCAGCTCTGAAGCACGACCTTCTACGAAGGTACGCCCATTCATGCATGTCTCCACACAGAAGACGCTCTAGTTGAGACAGGACAACGTCATACTGTGAGGCGACAATGCTACCAGGCCTGCCAGAGGTTGTTGAATGCCTTTTTTAATGAAATTGTTCAGTTTATGGAGAAGTGGTCAAGTACACTGCTAGCTGAATGCGGCACTTGTCGAATGGAGAAAAGTAGTTTGAGGGAGGAAAGTGGTATTTCTGCTAATGCTGATTTCTGATATACAGAACATTTTGGTTCTAGGGACTAGAAGTGTGTGAGTGAATGTTTATTTGTTTGTTGGTTAGTGTTAAGAGTAAGAGCTAGATAATGTGATAAATGTAGTGTTGTGCATGTAGTGCACAAACTATGGCACACTGCCTTCATTTTACCTCTCCATAAAGGAAGCAAAAACAATAAGATCTCCAACTTCCACCCCATAGCCATCCTCTCCCCAATTTCCAAACTACTAGAAAAATGCATTCACATTCTTAGCCAATGACCAACTAATCACTCCAACCCAACACAGCTTCTGTCCAGGCCATAGTACAACCACTGCACTTCTCTCCTTCCTAGAAACAATAAATCTTGCCCGGGAATCTGGAAAAATAGTTTCTGTTGTTCTTCTAGATCTGTCCAAGGCATTCAATACCATCTCCCACACCCATCTCCTAAACCAACGTTATCCTGGTTCTCTAGCTACCTCTCCAATAGATCTCAAGCTGTAAAATGGGAGACAGGCACCTCAACCTTCCTTCCCACCCCCACTGGGGTTCCCCAGCAATCCATACTCGATCCAATGATGTTTAACATCTTTATTAACAATTTCCACAAAGTCATACCCATACCAAAATTGTACAATATGCGGATGATTCCACATTAATCTGCAATGCCACCAACCTCCCAGAGCTTCAAACACTGACCCAATCTGCTTTCTCCACCACTGAAAATTGGATGCTTCAGAATCACCTCTCACTAAATGCCAATAAATCCAAAATACTGTTATTCTCTCCCTCAAAAGCTTCCCCTCTTGATAAAAACTCATTCTAAATCATTAGCCAAAACAATTCCACTATAGAGGTTGTTCCCTTTGCCAAACTACTTGGGGTCACTATTGATGAACACCTGAAATTCGACACTCACATCCAGCAAAACATTAAGAAAACCCATACAAAACTTGGTATGCTATACAGGAACATCCAATTTCTCTCTCCTTCCATCAGACAAACACTTGCCACTACCTATCTACTCCCCTCACTAATGTATGGCGCTCCTCTATTAACTAACTTATCTGCCACACTCACTTCAAAATTGGAAGACTGTTATAATAAGATTTCTAAATTTGTCACCAAAGCCAAACACTCCTCCCATCACTGTATTGCCCTTAATTTGTTGCACTGGCTTGAACTCTCCAACCATCTAGACTATCTTTAGATTACCACAGCACACAAACTAATCTTTCAACCCTCTAAGTGCCCTGCTCTATGCAACATCCTTCTCCCCTACACCCCTCAGAGAACACTCAGATCTACTCACCAAAACCTAATCTGTGTCCGAAAACCCAGTCGCCCTGCTGGTCAACTCCAGCCATCCTTTTCCTTAGCAAAAAAATGGAATTCTCTTCCTTCCTCTCTAAGGACCTGTGCAAACTTTGAAAACTTTAAATCTCAGTTACATTCCTACCTTTACTCTAACAGAAAATGCAACTGCATTCTCCCCACCTAGTCCTATATTTCTCTCTCCACCTCTAAACCCCTCTCCAGCTATGATTACTAGCCTCTCTAGCTATGATCTATAGGCTACCACACATATGTACATATTGTAAATATCAAATTTGTACCATGTACCTAAGAATTTACACCTGCTCTCTAACATGAAATGTAACTAACTGTAAATTGTTCATTAATAATATTATGTCTGTATCTAAAGGTAACATGTACCTAAGAAATTACACCTGCTCTCTAGCATGAAACATAATTGTAAATTGTTTTTCTTTTCTATATTGTATCTGTATCTAAACTTTGTAACATGGAGCTTTTCTCCCCGGGCCTCCACTGAAAATGGGCTCCCTGAGCCCAGTGGACATCCTTGGTCATCAAACTGGAAATAAATACATAAATAAATAGTGTTTCCAGGATTGCCACTAATGGATAGAGGCAGTTCCTAAATGCTGCATCCCTTACATGGGCCCCCTCAAATTATCTATGGTATGATCACGGTTATTCTCACTAGCACTAATATACAATTATCAGCAATGGGATAGGTAAGACCAATCAGAAAATGTTAATTCAAGCACCAAAAGGGAATTGGCTAAGCTTAAAATGTCCTCCAGGTGAACCTATGTTGTGGTAGTAAATAGTGATCTAAAAAGGGCAATTTTTTACAACTAAGTGCCCTTCTCACCCTCCCAGTCTTCAACAGCTTCCGGTGCCACTGCTCTGAGACCACTTCAGGCATAAAAGGATTAGCTTTCAAAGAATCTGAACTTGTGGAAGATGAGGTAGGGTTAACTCGCCATAAGAGCTTGTAACTCAGATACTGTCCTAGCAAAAGTCAGAGCAATGAGTAAAATGCTAATGTTCCATGTTAAGAGCTTCAAATCTGCCTGATGAGCTGGTTCAAAAGGAAAAAGGTAAGCTTTTCATTCACAAACTTAAGATCCCAAGGAGACGCCATCTGCTTTCTATGTGGATGGATATGTAAAATCCCTTTTAAAAATGGTTGACTTGAGGACAGGTAGAAAATGGGGGATCCAAGAGTAAAAAATTAAATGGTCAACAAATGAACCTTGATACAGGAGTAAGAAAGGCCAGAGGACAGTAACTTACACAACTAATCAAGAACCAGAAGCGGTCAGGCTTGAAAAGTGTCCTGGTTCTTAGAATGGCATTAACTACAAAATATTTTCCACTTACACATGTGCAGTTTTCTAGTATCAATTTTTTAGCCTCCTTCAACAGCTGCTGCATAACTTCAGGAAAAAAAGTATCAACATTTTATCACCAGGTAGTCAAGTGAAGAGTTTCTAGATTAGGTGTATTATTTAGTAGTTGGCACAGAGGGAGCCATAGTAAGCTGTAGTGCCTTTGGTAGTGAGTTTGATTGGCTCAGCCTTCATTTCCCTACTGTGCTACCTTGAGCAAGTCACTTAATCAGACAATGCTCCCAGGTCACCCCTTAAAGAGGACTATGTGTCCAGTGGTCCTACCTTGTTAACAAATGGGTATTACTATTAAACAATCCCTGCCTTGTGTGAGTAAGTCTATAATAATTGCCCTTAGCCAGCATCAAAAGAAGGGAGAACCACTGTTGCCTGGGGCAAAAGGGAGTCAACACCACAATTTTTGGGAAGCCCTTCTGGACCTTTAGAAGAATTATGGATATTAAAGGAAAAGGAAAGGGTGGAAAAGCATAGAGAAACATTCCCGTCCATGGGAGTGAGAAGGCATCTGTTTTCCAGGCCTGTTTGCAAAAATCTTGGAGAAAAATGTATGTATCTGCTTCAGATGTCCCCCAGAGTTGGAGCAATTCTTGGAAGACCCAGGGTGAAGTTTCCATTCATGTAGGTTCTGTCCTGGTCCTGCTTAGCTTCTGCTACAATATTTTGCTCTGACAACATGCTTGAATCCTGAAGAGTCAAAGTGAACTGAATTGTTTCCTTCCAGGCTATCATAGCAAGTCTGTAAACAGGATATTGTGTGATACCCCCCACCCTCCCCCAGCCAGTATGTTTATGTTCCACATCATTTTGGTGATGTCTCTGAAAACTTGCTGAGGTCCTAGAGACCACAGATGATTTAGGGCTTAAAAGAACTAATCACTGTTACCATGTTTTTGACCGTTATGTGGTTTTAAATGTCATGTTTGTGCCATGGACCTTGCCCTTTCAACCCTTTGGGAACCACCCCCCACATAACGTCCAAAGCATCTGTAGTGACAGACTGAAAAGGAGGCAGAAGAAAAAAATGGAAGACGTGTATTCTTTGAGAACTGGTCTATCCAGCAAATAACTTCCCACTTTATATACCCCAATACAGGGATCTGAAAGAATGGAGGCCATAAACAGATCTGCAGCACCACTGATTTTTTTTTTTCTCATAGAAAGTCTAGCCAAGGGAATTATAAGAATCATAGAAGCTATGTTTCCTAGAATCCTGAGAAATTCCTTACCAAATTTCTGATTTTTAATGGAAAAACTCAGAAGGATTTGGTATATCTCTATTTTGTCTGGAAGAAGAAAAGCTATTCCCACAGCAGAATCTAGCAGATATCCCAGGAAAACTATTCTGTGAGAAAACATGAGAGATTTGTGTGCATTTACTTGAAAATGCAGACTGAGTAGGAAATTTTCTTGCCAATGAATCTAGACAACTGGAAAAAGAGCCTGCAAATAATAGACAATCATCCAAGTATGGAAAATGTGACTGCTTTGGAGTCTGCAATAAGAAATTACTGGAGCCAGACACTTTGCAAATATGCTCGGAGCACTAAATAGCCCAAAGAGTAGAACAGAGAACTGAAAGTATAAGCCAAATGCAGAAAAAAATAATTAAGTTCTGCAAAATGTGCCAATGGTAATGCAATGGTAGGCATCTTTTAAGTATAGCTTTATCATGAAATCTAATAAAGGGACAAGAGAAAAGAGTATGAAGAGAACATTTTGAACTTTGGGACATTGACAAAAAGACTCAAAAAGGAGAGTTCACCAAGTCCTCACTTTTTTTTTTGGCACCAGAAAAATTCTTGAATAAATTCTGTGCCCACCTGGGAAGCAGGCACTTGTTCTATGGATACCCTGAGATAACATTTTTCCAGAAATGGAGGAAGCAGGGATGTTTGGTTTACAGGGCAATGCAGAATTCCCTGCAAAGGAGAGATTTCCATTGTCAAGTGTACCCTAGAATGACTTTCAGAACCCATTTATCTGAAACAATCTGATGCCATACAGGAAGACGTAGACTCAATAAGAGGAAGAGATTACCAGGATGGGGAAGGGGGAGCCTGAACAGGCAGTCATTCAGACTTTTTGGACTATCTTTGAGTCCTTCCATTTTTGGAGCCTCCTTATCACTGCTTTTTAAAATCTTGTTTGTTGGCACCTTGCTGCTGGTAAGGAGCTGAGGATGAAGGGAAAATGTTATTTGCCTTAAAAAAGGGACGGTAGAAGATTTGGGTCCCTCCTTAAATCAACATTCCCCTCCTATCAAACTTTTTAAGTACCTCAGCTGCAGAAGGGTCAAACAGAACCACCTTGTCCAAGGTAGAATTTCAAATTTCAGTTTTAACACCTTCACAGAGCTTCTAACAACATAACAAAGAAACTCTTCTCATTCTAACCCTGAAACAGCAGCCCTAGAGATAGTATCAGCAGAATCATAAGTTTACTTTAGGTGTAATTACACGAGAAGCAGAGACAAAACAGGCATTCACAAATTTGTTTCCTCAGAAGAAGAGGACTGACTTTAATAATTGGCTTAGTTTTTGGTGTCATTCTAAGGGGTTGCAATGTTTGTCAGCATGGAAGGAGATGGCCAACAGACCACGCTGCTTTGCCAGGGATGGTTTGCACCTCTCCCCTCTAGGGTTTCGAATATTAGCTAAAATATTTTCTTCCCCCATAGTGCCTTTTGTTAGGCAATGTCAAACTGAAAGTACTTTTGACATAGCAAATCAAAACCAAGAAAATCTAAAGGTATTACTGCTCAATACAATGAGTCTAAACAAAAAACTTCACTCACTAAAAGCTCTCTTCACCCTAGAGAATGCTGACATCTGTGCCATCACTGAAACTTGGTTTAAAGTCGCGGAGAGCATACCAGCAATGCAAGGTTATAATGCCTTCCACACATTTAGACCAGCTACTTCACAGGCAGCAACTAAAAGTGAAGGTGTCTCTCTTTACATCAAATATATATATACTTCAAGGCTGGTCAAACAGGACAATTCACTTGAGCTGCTCCATGTTCAAATTACCATATGTAAAATCCAATACCACTTCCTTGCAAGCTATAGGTCCCTGTCTATGACCCAGAAAACCCAAACCATGTATTTAAACTTATTAGAAACACTAACCATCCATCCCAATACTATATTCATGGGTGACTTTAATTATCCAACTATTAACTGGGAATTCTACACAACACCAAACATACATGCACATAGATTCCTGGATTTTGTAAACACAAACTCCCTGGACCAGACAGTCAATACACCAACCAGGGGTGCAACCATGCTGGATCTGGTCCTCAGTAATGTGGGAGAGTGCTGCACACCCCCTACTGTAATGTCTTCCCTGGTAAGGTCAGACCACAAAATGGTCTCCTTTGAAGTAAAAATAAAACCTGGACCCCCAACTAAACCTGGAATATTCAGGAACTACTCTAAGGCTAACCTCCTGCTATTAAGTGATAATCTGCCAACATTTCAAGCCCCCAAAAACCCTGAGAACACTGCTGCCTATGCAGAACTGTTCACAGAAACCCTGTACAAGTATGTTAATAGCTGCATAGTGGGAGCTGTATCCACCAGGAAGAAGTACAGAACTAACTTGTAAAACAAGCCACCCTGGTGGAATCACAAAATCATTCAGCTGTATAACAAAAGGAAGAAAATCATGGCAAAAATTAGGAGGTGCAGCACCCAGCAGGATAAAAGCACTCTCATCAAACTAAACAAACAACTCAGAGGACAAATAAAGTCGACCAAAGCCCAATTTCAGTTAAGTTTGGCCTCCCAAGCCAAGGACAACCACAAAGCATTCTTTAGCTATGTCCGCAATCTCAAAGGCAATACACAATTGTGTGCAGAACTCATTGTAAATGGAGCCACCTATACTGAGCCAGAAGATATAGCAAACCTCTTGGCTGATAAATTCAGCTCCAAATTTAACCCCTCTCTCCCCCT
Organism: Protopterus annectens; assembly: GCF_019279795.1. Classification (NCBI taxonomy): domain Eukaryota; kingdom Metazoa; phylum Chordata; order Ceratodontiformes; family Protopteridae; genus Protopterus; species Protopterus annectens. The sequence continues at coordinate 89,017,629 of NC_056744.1, forward strand.
CAACCTTCCCTCAGGAAATACCATCAAATATAACTCCCTCTACTATCACTAGGGAGCAGGTCCTTAATGCTCTCTCTAAGACCAAGAATACCACATCAATGGAACCAGACAATATCCCAGGATGCCTTCTAAATAGCAGGAAACATGACCTATCAGGGCCTCTGGAATTATTTAGCCGTAGCCTCCAAACAAGCTATGTGCCTCATGAATGAAGAATGGCAACAGTCATCCCTCTGCACAAAGGTGGGCCATCTACAGAGCCTGGAAACTACAGACTCATAAGTCTCACTAGTCATATATGTAAAGCCATGGAAAGAATTATCATGGAGATGATCAATAAAGATATAGTAAACTTCCAGACACTGGATCCAATCCAGTTTGGTTTCATCAAGGGCAGATCATGCCTACTCAACCTGGTGGACTTCCTTGAGAAGGTCACCAAAGCAATGGATGAGAGTAAAATGGTTCACACTGCCTACCTTGACCTGGCAAAGGCATTTGACAGAATACCCCACTCAGGCATTGTTGACAAACTCAGGAGGTTAGGTACAAACCCATATGTCACCTGGTGGATAGCCAACTGGCTCACAGATAGGACCCAGGAAGTTAGAAATGGGGAGTTCACCCCTACAAAGAGGCCAGTCACAAGTGGAGTCTCTCAGGGATCAGTCCTTGGACCGCTCCTTTTTGGCATTTACTTCTCAGAAGTCAAGGCTAATGTCAGTGGTCTCTGGCTGACTAAATTTGCAGATGATTGCAAATTAGGAGCTGTCATTGAATCCCACACTGACACAAATGTTCTGCAGGAAGGGCTGACACAGACAAACAACTGGTGTCAGAGCCATGGACTAAAATTAAATGCCAGGGAATGCATAATAGTATCCTTTGGGAAATAGCCATCCTTGGTAACTATCATATTGAGAACACATCCCTTAAAGTTGACCCAGTAGTCAGGGACTTAGGGACACACATAGTAATCTAGCCTTTCACCATCACATTACGTCTACAGTAGTGAGGAAATCATTCTATGTTGCGCAACTTATAAACAAACGTATGGCATCTAAGTCCAAGGAAGTCATTGTTCCACTGTATTTGGAATTCATCAGACCTATCATTGAGTACAATGCCCCCTTTGGTATGTACTTAGCCAGGCATATCCAACAATTGGAACATCCACAGAAGTTCCTCACTAAAAGAATACAGGGCATAAGTAAAATGTCCTATGCAGACTGCCTCAAGGCCCAATTCCTGCATTCTGTCTCCTACAGGCTTTTGAAGGGAGATCTATGCCTGGCATACAGGGCATTATCAGACCCCACTCTGATGGACCTCTTGCATATCCACAAAGCAAACAGCACCAGAATTACCCATTCTAAAGATGTAACCCTTGCCTGTGATATAAATAGGATCTGCTGGAGAGACAGGTATGTATCCCAGAGACTGCCCTGTCAATGGCACAGGCTCCCCATCCATGTGAAGCAGAGTTCCTCCCTAACCCAATTCAAGTGCAACTTGGGCAATTGGATAAAGAATCGAAAATTCATCCCTGGTTTGGCACCTATGTCCCTAATGGACACAGGCAACCTGTAAATTGTTTGTCTCTCAAGCCCCTGCTTACACTTATCAAGGGTATCAGAACTTGTCAGAGATTTAGAATGCATGGCTAGGCTTAAAAAGGCCTTTTTGGTCATTAGCCTAGTAAAGACCTATGAACCTATTTAACTTTTTCTTGTTTTTAAAAGGCAGAAGTAAAAACATTAATATGTGAGCCTGGCAGTTTAAAATTCTGAATGCTAAAGTGAGAGAAGAATAAACCTTCTTCCGTAATATCCCAAAAGCTTTCCCATCCTTGTCATAGGGAATGGGATTAGTATTAACCATTTGTCTAGCATAAGCTGTTTTGGATAAGGACTTCACTATAGGGTCTGTTTTAGGAAACAAATATTTGTTAGTCTTAGATACCTTAAATAACCTATCAGTCTTCCTAAGACAGAAGGATGGCTATCAGGTAAACTACAAGCTGTCTGGAAAACATTCTCCAAAGCAAATAAAATAGGAGGGACAGTTGCAGGATGATAAACACTCAGTTGTAACAAATCATAATACATTTGCTAAAAATAGGACTATCATTCTGATTCCAGTGAAAACCTTATTTCATTTTAGATAAGTTTTCAGAAAAAGACATTTTCTAGAGGGAAATCTGAAGTCACACTTTCCTCAGAATCAGAGTCTTCAGCTTCTGAAGAAAGTCCTGGAGCACAACATTCTCCAGGTAATCCCTGCTCTCCTGATTGAAAGTCATTGTCAGAAGTAGAGGGACTCTTTTTTTCGTATCAGAAGAGGAAAGAGACACAGTGAAAGAAGAAATCAATTCCCTGGCAAATCCCAGCAAGTCAACCCTGTCCATAGGAATAGAAACAGAAGAAACCATATGTGAAGAAATTAGACAATGTTATTTTTGCTAGCATGTCTGGCTTAGTTTTTGTATATCATTTCAGATTCTCCTGTATATTGTATGCCAGCATGACTAGCTATGATGTTGTAAATAAGTTCTTACATATTAAGTTCTTACATATTGGTTTGTGATCTGTTTAAACAGAATGTTTTAGAGACTTGAACGGTATCCTTTTACATTTCTAACTACGCATGTTTGTGACGAGGGATTCTAAAGGCAAATTGTCTCAGATTCAGCTGATCAGCAGATGATGTCATCAGAATGTTGACAGTTGCTATGTGTTACTGTCAGAAGCTGAAAGAAAGGAAGGAACTTTAAAAAAAACAGCTGTTGATTGAATTTAAAAATAAGAACTGAAAATCAGAATTGGAACAGTTGACAGCTAGGCTATTCTATAAAAGAGTCTGCTGTAGTCAGTTATCAGTTATAGAAGTCAGCCGTCAGTTACAGCTGACAGATGAACTGTGCAGTGGATACCCAAAAAGGACTTACCAAGAACTGTAAGCCTGCCTTTGCTCTGTTGTAGTAATTTAGTTTACATCAGGGACAGTGTTGTTTAGTTAGTTAGAAAATTATCACTAATCAGCTAGATCAGTTAGAGTTTTTCTGAATGTTGATCTCTATCCCTCAGAATTGATTTCATTTTCCTGGTGACAGAGTTCTGTTTGTTTATTGGGAATTACTGTTTTATATTTTAATCATTTTGCTCAATACTAAATAGTTTTATTAACCTATGTTGTGGCTGGACAATCAGTGTTTTTCCTTAATGATTTGAGAGTGCCTTGATAATTTCCCGGGCCACTCTGAAAGCCTGGCTGCTTAAGTAATTTGCTACTATTTGTTTTAATATTTAATTTTCATAATCGGACACCCCTTTAGAAGGGCATGAAGGCACTCTGATTGGCGGCAGCATTACCATATTATTTTGGGGAAGGGACACAGGTGGACATCTGTGTCAGGCTTTCCTGGAAGTGTTTGGATGTGTGAGATTTAATTTATTGAAGTGTGAATGTATCAGAGGTCTTAAACTGGGATACTTTGCTTTGAAGTATGTAATAAGGAGTTGCATTAGGGGTTGAGAGAAGTATACAGTCTAGTCCAGTCTCAGGCTATAGACTGTGTTCCTGTTGTGCTCTTAGGGGGGAATTGTGGAATATTACTCCTGTTTAAGTGGCAGTCTCACATTGGAGTTAGTAGTAAGGACTGAACCTCCCTAATTACTGACCCAGGATAGTGGGAGACGTCACAGTGGCAGTTCAGTGGGGTATTATCTGGATGTCACATTAATTGGTGGCAGTCCAGTGGAATATTATCTGGACATCACACCATATTTTGTTTTACTTTTTGTTTTCTTTTCCCATGAAAATCCCTGGAAAAAGGCTGGCCCAAAGCAGGTACACTGTTCCATGGCTCAGGATCCCTTTTCCAGGCTAAGCTGTACAATTACAGCTATTATTTCCTTAAGATCAACAGCAGTGATTCCTCTTTGCCTGCAGAGGGCAACCCTACATCCAAAGACAATGTGTCTATCCTCTGATTTTTAGTGGTTATAGGTGCTATACTAGAGGGACTGGGGAAAATGATGAGCAGTCCAAGTAACTATGTCCAGCCATTGAAGAGTTAATCATCAGCAGCTGAGGCAAAGATGGAGCCAGCCTGACACCAAGATTCCCTGACAATGTTCTTCTTGTTATGGACAGGGGAAGAAAGAACAGAGGAGACTGGTAACTGCTCCATAGGTACAAACACAAATGAAGCAGAGGCTCTAGGAGTTGGTGAATTTCTAGACAGCTCACAACAGGTTTTGAGGTAAAAAAAAACACACTAAAATTGCACCAAAGCACCAAATCCTGCCCCAATACACAAATACTAGCCCAATATGAGTGAAAAACATTAACAAAAGATTAAAACACAAATAGTTCACCCAAGCATTCACTGAGGTAAAATTCCCTGTCACTGTGAAACAGTCCAGAAAAGTACAATTCCTATCCAAAAACATATAAATTTCACAGAAAAAAAACACAAGCCTTCCTCAGAAAAATAAGTTAGTGGAAGGTTTTCCTCAGTGGGAAACTCATCAGCCCAGCCTTGATGGATCACTAGCAGACTTCAGTTCCATGAAACCCACAGAAGGAGCATACTTTGGCAGCAACAAATCTTTGAAGCTTTTGTCACTTTAATTGCCTTTTGTGAGGGTCTCTGCTCAGGTTCATAGCAGTTAGAGTGTGTAGAAGGTGCCCTTAATCTTTGTAAATCTGGACAGGCTTGCCATATTCTTAGTAGAATATAACCCAAATAGCCTAGGTTATTGCAACAGCGATCTAATGTTGAACACAGGGAAGATAAACTGCAGTTAAATATATTAGAGGCAGGACAGGCAAAGTAGGGGTGGAAGGGTCTGCATTTAAGACCATCACTGGGAAATATGTATGAATTTTCTTTTGATAACCTGGTAGAAAAAGTAAGCATGTGTCCATTTTTAACCACTACCAAATCACTAACCCAGGATACAATTTATAGTAATACATATAATTACCTTGGATCCAACATGATGCAAACAGTAGAATTCAATGCTATCATTGCTGTCATTCTTCCTTTTCCCTAGCAAAGGCACCTATCTTTAGCAATACAACAAATAAATAAGAAAAAAAATTGTTCCCACACAAATAGCAGAAACTAAAACCACTTGAAATAATCCACCAAGGCAAGTAGAACAAAGACCAAAGGCACGAACAAAATTCAGTCCTAGCGAATAAAAACTTTAATCTTCGCTTTCGTCTCAAAAAGGCTTCTTCAGAATAAAATGAACACAATGCACAAACCATTTTATAACAAACATCATTAATTAAGCTAATCAGACTATAAACCAATTTAATCAATTAAGAAATAAAAAAAATCAATAAAAATGTAAAAAAAAATCATCTACTGCAAGTCTTTTTCAAACTATCCAAAACGTACTACATTTTATGTATAGCTTTACATACCTACTTTAGTTAACTTTAACCTTCCGTTTTTTAAAAAAATATTTCAAGTTTATAGTTTCATTCATTCCAGGTGGCCTATCTGCCACACTGTCTCTCTTTGTTCTACTTTGCCCCTACAGCTTCCTTCTCTAATATCTCTGGGTACTTGTTCTAAAATAGAGAAAAGGAACGTTTTATGGTACTGACACTTAAGAGTATATTTGTATGAAGGATTATTAATGTCTTTGGTCTTAAGAGCATAGAGATGTTCCTTTATACGTTTTTCCAAACATCTCATAATCATACCCACATAAAAATCTTCAAAGTAGGAACATACTGCTATATAAACAATCCCCACAGTTTTACAATTATACACAACAGAAATAGGGATAGTTTTATCTAGATGTGTCAAATTAACAAAAGGCCCTTCCATAATACACTTACAAATGGTACAAAAACCACATTTGCACATTCCCTTTTTCTTTGTGGTACATGTAGTTAAGGGGATGTCATGATAACAGTCCTTTTGTAAACAACTTTTCAAATTATAGGTATCCTTATATGTAAACCTGGGGACATTTCCTACCTATTTCTCTATCAGGTCTGAATTGCACTGAAGAATGTTCCAATTATTATGAATAATAGAAGAAATACTTGATCTATCCATAGTCATTTCCAAGCAGCAAAGTGATTCATAGTTTATTGTTTTATTCTTGTTTATTAAACATTGCTTAAAACCATATTTTAAAATAGGTAGAAAATTGGTAGCCCTACGAATCTTAATATCATTTGCTATATTACCTAATAATGTATCCCTATAACTTCTTTCTAAAAATAAATGTGTAATAAAACTTACTTCTTTTTCAAAAGCTTGATCATTTGTAGTAATCTTAGATGTTCTCATATATTGGTCTTTAGCAATGTTGTTCTTAATATGGGTCGGATGATTACTCAGATAGTATAAATAACTGTTAACAAAAGTACTTTTTCTATACACTTCACTCTCAAAACTAGATCCTATAGAATCCCATTTGATGGTCGCATCCAAAAAATTCATCTCAGATCCCACATTACCTGATGTAAATGTCAAAAACTCAGACTTAACATTAATTAAATTTAATAAATGATTAATACTATCAGTATTCCCTTTAATCACAAAAAATAAATCATCATCAAACCTAACATAAAACACTACATTACATAAAGAACAAATAGGATTCAAAATCAAATGCTCCCACCAACCAAGAACAACATTAACATAGGCTGGAGCCACTGCCGGCCCCATTGCTGCCTCTTGTATTTGATTGTATACTTTTTATTAAATAAAAAATAATTATTATGAAGCATTATCGCTAAGAAACTACAACAAACATTTGCAGTAGAAAAATTCTGTACAGAACATAAATATTGTCTAACATAATCTACTCCATTGTCGTGAGGAATACTAGTAAAAAGTGAATCAATATGAATGGTAAAAATAACAGTCTTTTGGCTATCAAACTTATAACTCAGGTTAAATTGTCTAAATCTGTCAAAAAAATCTCATGAATCCTTAACAAAGGATTCCATTCTTTGAACAACTGGATTCAAAAAGTATCTAAAAACCAATGAAATACCCTCTGTAATATAACTGGGGCAGAAACTATAGGCCAACAGGGTGTTTTTTGGAATCTTTGTGTATTTTGGGGATTCCAAATAGTGTAGCCAAAACTGGACTATCAATGATCATGAACTTATACATTTCAGGAGAAATAGAATCCTCCATCAAGAGTTCATAAAGATGAAACCCCACAAACTTATAACTGTCATATACCTTAGAAAAAACATCACATAAGTATTCCAAAGGATTGCTCAACATTTGTTCCATAGCCAAAAAATACAATGTTAGAAGGTGAAAAACACTTTGATGATTTACCTTTGTATTCTCCTTCACATGATTCTCAACTGTCTGTTGAAGGAGTTCCTTTGGGAGCCCATCCCAATAATTTGAATTTTCAGAAGGAAGAAGAGGACAAAATGGGTTGGAAGATGTCGATGAGAACAAGGAAGAAAGCCAGTATCCAAACAGAAACTTAGTTCGACATTCTGGTAAAATTTATAATTTAGCCGACTTTACTTTTTCCAGTGAACACTTGGTCATTCTTGGTTTAGGGCTTAATTTTGTTCCAGCTAGAAGGATGGACTTGGGTATGACATTACTGGATTTTAAGCTGTTTTGTCGCAAGATGAATCTTACATTTATATTTGCTGACATTAGAATGACTATGAATTTGTAAACCTAGTACCTTTAATCTGAATTTAATTAATACAATTACAGTCTTTGAGTCTTGTTGTAAAGAAGATATTAGAAAATTGTGGATTGAATACTCCAAATTGGCCCTAGGCGTGAGTGCGTGTGTGCCTTCTGTGGAAGGTTGGGCACTGGGCTGGCAATTCGACACCATAAAACTCCACTGCCAATCACGTGCGGACAGGTGATCCGCTGTGGCGACCCCTAACCGGGAAAAGCAGAAAGAAGAAGTAAGTATAATAGTAAGGTTGATAAGAAGTATTTCAATTTTACTAGTTCTCAGCGGTTGGCTTTAAGGGAACTAAAAAATTTTACTAATATCGGGTTTATGAAGGCCAACAAGGGTGGGGGTTAGTTATTATGGAACAGTCCAAATATCTTTAGACTATGGAACAAATGTTGAGCAATCCTTCAGAATATTTACGTGTTGATTATTCTAAGGTACATGACAGTTATAAGTTAGTGGGGTTTCATCTTTATGAACTCTTGATGGAGGGTTCTATTTCTCCTGAAATGCATGAGTTCATTATTATCGATAGTCCAGTTTTGGGTACACTATTTGGAATCCTCAAAATACACAAAGATTCCACAAACCCACCCTTTTGGCCTACAGTTTCTGCCCCCAATTATATTACATTAATTATTTATTATATTAATTGGTTTTAGATAATTTTTTTAATCCAGTTGTTCAAAAAATGGAATCCTTTGTTAAGGATTCATGGGATTTTTTGGACAGATTGAGACAATTTAACCTGAGTTATAAGTTTGATATCCAAAAGAATGTTAATTTTACCATTGACATTAATTCACTTTTTACTAGTATTCCTTATGACAAGGGAGTAAATTATGTTAGACAATATTTATGTTCTACAGAGAATTTTTCTACTGCAAATGTGTGTTTGTTGTAGTTTCTTAGAGATAGTGCTTACTGATTATTTAATAAAAAAGTATATAAACAAATACAAGGGGTAGCAATGGGACCGGCAGCGGCTCCAGCCTATGCTGATGTTGTTTTTGGTTGGTGGGAGGATCTGAGTTTGAAGCCTATTTGTTCTTTATGTAATGTAATGTTTTATGTTAGGTTTGCTGAAAATGTATTTTTTTGTGATTGAAGGGAATACTGATAGTGTTAAACATTTATTAAATTTAATTAATGTTAAGTCTGAGTTTTTGACGTTTACATTAGGTAATATCGGATCTAAGATGAATTTTTTGGATGTGACCATCAAATGGGATTCTATAGGATCTAATTTTAAGAGTGAAGTGTATAGAAAAAGTACTTTTGTTAACAGTTGTTTACACTGAGTAATCATCCGGCCCATATTAAGAATAACATTCCTAAAGACCAATATATGAGAGCATCTAGGATGACAACAAATGATCAGGTTTTTGAAAAAAAAGTAAGTTTTATTATACATTTATTTTTAGAAAGAGGTTATAGGGATAAGTTATTAGGTAATATTGCAAATGATATTGAGATTCATAAGGCTACCGATTTTCTACTTTTTCTAAAATATGGTTTTAAACAATGTTTAATAAACAAGAATAATACATTAAACTATGAATCAGTTTGCTGTTAGGAAATGACTGTGAATAGTTCTAGTATTTCTTCTGTTATTAATAAGAATTGGAACATTCTTCGGAGTAATTCAGACCTGATCGAAATAGTAGGAAATGTCCCCAGGTTTACATATAAAAATACCTATTATTTGAAAAGCTGTTTACAAAAGGACTGTTATCATGACATCCCCTTAACTACATGTACCACAAAGAAAAAGGAAATGTACAAATGTGGTTTTTGTACCATTTGTAGGTATTTTATGCATGGGACTTTTGTTAATTTGACGCATCTAGATAAAACTATCCCTATTTCTGTTGTGTATAATTGTAAAACTGTGGGCATTGTTTATATAGCAGTAAGTTCCCACTTTGAAGATTTTTATGTGAGTATGTCTATGAGATGTTTGGAAAAATGTATAAAGGAACATCTCTATGCTCTTAAGACCAAAGGCATTAATAATGCTTTATACAAACATACTCAAGTGTCAGTACCATAAAAAGTTCCTTTTCTCTATTTTAGAACAAGTACCAGAGAGATTAGAGGAGGAAGCTATAGGGACAAAGTAGAACAAAGAGAGGCAGTGTGGCAGTTTAAGTTAGGGGCAGATAAGCTACCTGGACTGAACAAAATTATAAACAGAAAATGTTTTTTTCAAAAAACAGAAGGTTAAAAGTTAACTAAAGTCAATATAACAAATAGTTTTAAGAAACTGCTCATTGAACCTGGATGAAAATTAACTCATAAAAGTTCCTCTCCCATGGTAACAATTTTGAAGCAAACCATTATCTGCCAAGAATTCATGGACAGCTATTTCTCCTGATGTAACAGATCACTATTTGACCACACCGTATATTCTCAGACTTATTTTGGAGACATGTGAAATACTTATTAAAGAGAGGTTCTTGTTTTTGACCAGAACATGCTATTAATGGCCCTGGCTTATTCTGTACTGTCATAGGGTAAAATATTATTCACTAGATTATTATCTGTCTCTCTCTTTCTTTATGATGCATGAGTAAGACATTCATACCTGTTCCGAATCTCTACTGGAGATGGCCTGATCTAGTACTAGGTACTTGGAAACATATTTCAGTAGAATAACCTCAGCTGAACTCACTATGGGACAAAGTTCAGCACTTCTGCAGACTACTGTCATTTAAATATTCTTAGAACAACCACCATTAGCTTTTCTAAGAATAATTATTCCAGTTGAGATCATCTTCTAACACGCATCATTATTTTGATCATTGCTGACCCTAAACAGAAAATATAGGACTGAATCTTGGAAATGGGTAGAGCCACCAATGGCAAGCAATTAGCAATCACTATTGAACGAGGTTTCAGGAAAATAGACAGATGGGTATTTCATGGATGGCAAGCTGAAGAATTTAGCATTGCTGTGGTTTAGACCAATGTCATATTTACTCAGCTGATGGTACATAATGAGTTACAGTTTGCTTCCTCAGTACCAAGTTCTTCTTAAGTTGCATGTAGAAAAAAAAATATGTTTGAAAGGATAAAGTTAAGAAATGTATTCATCAGGGATAGGGCCTTGAGGCGATCTGCACAGTACATGTTACTTATGCCCTGTATTCTTTTAGTAAAGAATCTCTGTGGACATTCTAATTGTTGGATATGCCTACTTAGGTACATACCAAAGGGGCATTGTACTCAATGATAGGTCTGATTAATGCTGAATAGAGTGGAACAATGACTTCCTTGGACCTAGATGTCATACTTCTCTTTATAAGTTGCACAACATAGAATGATTTCCTCACTACAGTAGACGTGATGGCCAAAGGTAGATTACTGTCTATGAGTGTCCCCAAGTCCCTGACTACAGGGTCAGTTCTTATTGTCAATGTGATAGTTACCAGGGGTGGATGATTTCCAAAGAGATACTATTATGCATTTCTTGGCATTTAGTTTTAGTCCATGGCTCTGACACCAGTTATTTATCTGTGTTAGCCCTTCAATTAGAACATCTGTGTTGGTGGTGGGGGGGGGGTCAATGGGAGCTCCTAATTTGCAGTCATCTTCAGATTTACTCAGCAAGAAACCATTGACATTGGCCTTGATTTCAGAAAAGTAAATGCCAAAAAGGAGCGGTCCCAGGACCAGTTCCTGAGGGGCTCTGCTTGTGACTGGCCTCTTTATAAAAGTGGATCCCCAGTGCTAACCTCCTAATTCTTGTCTGTGAGCAAGCTGGCTACCTACCAATATGACATAAGGGTTTGTTCCTAACGTCTTTAGTTTGTCAGTGATGCCCAAGTGGGGTATTGTGTCAAATGCCTTGGCCTGGTCAAGGTGGGCAATGTGAACCATTTTGCCTTCATCCACTGCTTTAGTGACCTTCTCAAAGACATCCACCAGGTTGAGTAGACATAACCTGCCCTAGACACAAGCAAACTGGGTTGGGTCCAGTGTCTGGAGGTTTCCTATGTCATTATTAATCCCTAGCAAAGCAATGCAATCTCTTGACCATCTCCTTCCATGCTGACAAATATTGCACCCCCTTAGAATGACACCAGAAACTAAGCCAATTATTAAAGTCAGTCATCTTTTACTCATATTGTGACATCATCCTTGGAGAGGTCCATGATATCTCTCTTCATATAGACTATGGGCAGTATATCTCAAGTCATTTATACCCACATGGACCATGACTGAGTCATACTGGTACTTGTGGACCGATGACCTGAGTGCATGCATAATGTCATGGAGCCTGATACTGGTAAGCAACTGACCATGATTTTCTCCATGCTCAGCCTGGAAAGAGGAGCAGCAGTTGCCTCACAACAGAGTGTCCAATGGCCACAATGTTGGATTGTGTGGTGGCTTGCCTTAAGGGCTTAGAAGCAGAGGATCCATGAGATGTGGCTGTAAATGTTGATGTGAGTGTTGTCTGAAAGAGTGCATTCGGGGCTGCTGAGGGTATTTGTTATGTGTACTTCATCTAGGAGGTCTTTGGGGTTTAGAATGATTACATTTAAGTACCTTAGCATACATTGGTCTATGAGTCTGCTTTGAATTGTGTGTGATGGGTGCAGCATGTGTAATAATGACAACTTGACTGACATTAGGAGTGCTTTTATGTGAGAGCTTTGCATCCAGTGACATTGTGTAAATACATCTCTCACCACATCATGATAATTTTTTTCCATGGCTTTGCATATGAGACTACTGAGACTTATGGGTCTTTAATTTCTGGGGTCTGTAGATGGCCCACCTTTGTGCAGAGGGATGACATTTGCTGTTCTCCATTCATAACACATAAAGCCCGTCTGGAGGCTACAGTGAAATAGCAGTTCCAGAGGGCCTGGTAGATCATGTTTCATGCTATTTTGAAGACATCCTGGAATATTGTCTGGGCCCATTAATTCAGTGTTCTTGGCCTTAGAGAGAGCATTAAGGACCTGTTCCCTAGCGATAACATTATATTTTATGGTATTCCTGAGAAAAGGTTGAGGGGGAGAAAGGGATAAAGTTGGAGCTGAATTTGTTGGTTAGTAGGTTTGCTATATCTTCTGGCTCAGTATATGTGGCTCAATTTAGAATGAGCTCTGCACACAACTGTGTATTGCCTTTGATGCTCTGGACACAGCTAAAGAACACCTTGTGGTTGTCCAAGGCCTGGGAGACCAAATTTACCTCATATTTGTCTTTGGTAGATTTTATTTGTCCTCTGAGTTGCTTGTTTAGTTTGATGAGAGTGCTTTTATCCTACTGGGTGCTGCATCTCCTAATTTTTGCCATGATTTTCTTCCTTCTGTTACATAGCCTACTGATGTTGTGATTACACCAGGATGGCTTGTTTTTTCAGTTAGTTCTGTACTTCTTCCTGGTGGGTAAAGCTGCCTCTATGCAGTTATTAACATGTTTATATAGGGTTTCAGTGAACAGTTCCATGTAGGCAGCAGTGTTCTCAGGGTTTATGAGGGCTTGAAATGTTGCCAGATGATCGATTAATAGTAAGAAGTTAGCCATAGAGTAGTTCCTGAATATTCAAGAGTTAGCTGGGGTTTCAGATTTTATTTTTACTTTAAAGGAGACCATTTTGTAGTCTGACCTTACCACAGAAGACATTACACTAGGGGGTGTGCAACACTCTACCATATTAATGAGGACCAGGTCAAGTATATTTGCACCCCTGGTTGGTGTATTGACAATCTGGTCCAGGGAGTTTGTGTTTACAAAATTCAGGAATCTCTATGCCTGTAAGTTTGGTGTCATATAACATTCCCTGATAACAATGGGGTAGTTAAAGTCGCCCATGGATGTGGTATTGGGTTGGATGGTGAGTGTTTCCAATGTGTTTAAATTCATGTTATGGATCTCCTGGGTCATAGGGGGGGACCTATAGCTTGCAAAGAAATGGTATGGGATTTTGCCTATGATGATTTGAACATGGCGTAGCACAAGTGCATTATCCTGTTTGACCAGCCTTAAGGTATGTTAATTTTTTATGTAAATCGAGACACCTCCACTTTTAGTCCTTGGCTGTGTAGTAACTGGTCTAAATGTGTGGAAGGCATTATAGCCTTGCCTTATGTGCTCTCTGAAGCTTTAAACCATGTCTCAGTGACTGCACAGGCATCAGCATTCTCTTGAGTGAGGAAAGCTTGTAGGAGTGTTTTTTTATTTAGATTTCTAACACTGAGCAGTAACACCTTTGGATTTTCTTAGTTTTGGCCTGCTTTATTGGAAATACTTTCAGTTTGGCATTACCTGAACAAGGCACTATGAGGGAGGACAAATCTTCTTATTTCGGCTGCTCCCGTTAGGGGTCGCCACAGCAGATCAACTGTTTCCATTTCTTCCTGTCCTCTGCATCTTGCTCTGTCACACCAACCACCTGCATGTCCTCTCTCACCACATCCATAAACTTTATCTTAGGCTTTCCTCTTTTCCTGTTACCTGGCAGCTTCATCTTTAGCATCCTTTTCCCAATATACCCAGCATCCCTCCTCAGCACATGTCCAAACCAACGTAATTTTGCCTCTCTGGCTTTGTCTCCAAGCCTTCCAACCTGGGCTGACCCTCTAATATACTTATTTCTAATCCTGTCCACCCTTGTCACACCCAGTGCAAATCTTAACATCTTTAACTCTGCCACGTCCAGCTCTGACTCCTGCCTTTTTGTCAATGCCACTGTCTCCAACCCATATAACATAGCTGGTCTCACTACCCTCTTGTAGACCTTCCCTTTCACTCTTACTGGTACTCGTCTGTCACAAATCACTCCTGACACTCTTCTCCACCCACTCCATCCTGCCTGTACTCTCTTCCACACTCACCATTACTCTGAACTGTTGATCCCAAGTATTTAAACTCATCCACCTTCGCCACTTTACCCCCTGCATCCTCACTATTCCGCTATCCTTCCTCTCATTCACACACATATATTCTGTCTTAGTCCTGCTGACCTTCATTCCTCTTCTCTCTAGAGCATATCTCCACCTCTCCAGGGTCTCCTCCAACTGTTTGCTACTCTCACTACAGATCACAATGTCATCTGCAAACATCATAGTCCACGAGGACTCCTGTCTGATCATGTCTGTCAACCTGTCCATCACCACTGCAAATAAGAAAGGACTCAGAGCTGATCATTGATGTTTTAGCCAATATTCAAAAGCCTAGAGGGGAGAGGTGCAGACCATCCTTGGCAAAGCAGCTGTTGACCATCTTCTTCCATGCTGACAAATAGCACACCCCTTAGAATGACACCAGAAACTAAGCCAATTATTAAAGTCAGTCATCTTTTGCTCATATTGTGGTATCATCCTTGTAGAAGGTAAAATGCTGCTCAGTGTTAGGTTTACACATTCCTGGGAAACATATTCCGAGAACTCCATGATGTTTCTCTTGATATGGACTATAGGAGGTACATCTCAGGTCATTTACACCCACATGGAGTATGACTGAGTCACACTGGTACTTATGGTCTAATGATCTGAGGGTGTGCATAATGTGCCCAGATCCTGACCCCTGATAAGCAACTGACTGTGACTTTCAACTTACTCAGCCTGGTAAGAGGTACATCAGTGTGTCTCACAATGGAGTTTCCAGTGACTAAAACATTGGATTGTGTAGTGGCTTGCCTTATGGGCTTATAAGTAGATGCTCCATGAGATGTGGCTTTAAGTGTTGATGTGAGTACTGTTTTGAAAGAGTATATTCAGGGCTGCTGAGGGCATTTGTTATGTGTGTTTCACCTAGGAGGTATTTGGGGTTTAGGAAGGTTACATTTAAGTGCCTTAGCATATGTGTGATGGGTGCAGTGTGTGTACTACTGACAACCTTATTGACATTAGGAGTGCTTTTATGTGAGAGCTTTGCTTCCAGTGACATTGTGTAAACCATCTCTCACATGCCATATCAGTTTGTTTGAGAACTAACTAGTTTTCAGTAAACAAATTTCTACATTGCGTCAGGATGGCCATATCCACCAAGCTGGTAATGAAGACAGTGGGAAAGTACATACTCATGGCAACAGACCCTTTTTTATTGATTATATGGTTGTAGTGAGTATATAAAGTAACTTTGGGGGCAGTGCTTGTCAGTACAAATTAGTCCTGTGTACAAACAGGTATTGATGACATTTCAGGGGTGCTTTTGCGGGAAAAATATCACCTCAAGGTGTCTGCGTTTATGCAGGACCACTGCCAGACACTTGAGGGGAAACTAATAGGTAGACACTGATGATTTATGGATGAAGTATTCAGGCGGATATTCTGAAGTTAGGTTAGACAACAGCAAATCAAGCAGTACTTACCGAAAGGAAAGAATTAGCTTGTCAAGAATTATAAAAACAGGGGAGTTGACCTGAAAAGACACTGCCTGGCAACTAGTAGTTCTGTTCTCACCACAGCCTCACATCGCTGGGATACAATGCTCCTTTGCTTCTTCTCTCGCCAGAAGCAAAACATTAGCACCAATCCAAGGATGAGAAGCAGGCCACAGCCATTTTGGTGATCAACAGTCTTGTGCCAGATGATGCAAGAGTCTTTAGGCTTTTTGTAGCCTTTTCCTGGTAGATGCCTTGAAAAGCAACAAGACCAATCAGGAAGGTCAAACACAGACACAAAAATGCCCAATCAGAAACAGGAATGAATGCAATCTGCTTCTCCTCTCTCCTGGAGTAAAATATAAGAACAAATTCCAAGCTGGCAAAAATGAAGCTGTTATTAGGCTTTCCAGAGATCAGCAGTCTCCAGGAAATAATGTCCCTATGTTCCTTCTTTCACCAGGAGAAAAACAGAAGCACTACTCCCAAGATGACTACTGAGACGTAGAATGTGGGCTCTCCTATAATTGGTGGTCTTGGAGTAGATGTTGCAGATTTTAAAAGTAATATGGAAAAAAATGGGCTAATATCCTAAGAGCTCCAGTGTGCACTAATCGGTCAGAAATGAAAGAGGGGGCATCTTAAGCCACTAGTTTTAAAAGAGCAAGACAGACTGGAAGAGGGTAGGCACTTTGTATTCTGGCACTATGGAACAAAAAACACAACAGCACCAGGGAAAGAGTGTGGGGGGAAACTTAATTTCTGTGTGACTCACAAGAGACAGCTGTGGTTGCTTTTCTAGTTTAAATATGCAGTTAAAATTAGAATACAAGTAAAACAGATTGTAAAGAAAATAAATCACAAATAAATATACAAAATAGAAGAAGGCAATGAAACAATACAAAATACAAGAAAGCAAAAACAACCTAACCTTTCCTTCACAGCAAGCTGTGACAGAGTCTGGGTAAGCTTTTCCAGCAAAGTTAGCCTAGTAACAATCTATGGATCTTTATATAATGGCCATTTGGCCTTAAGATGATGAGCCTCTTGAGGTTATTAATTATTTTCAATTGATTCCATTTGCATTTTGATTGCTAACTCACAGTTAAATGAATGTCTCACATAGATATTTCACAGCTCATATAAATAGAACATTCCAAAAAGTCTCATGTGTCTTATGGGGTATCCTCAAGACCGTCTGGACAGCCATCTTTAGACCCATTGCCGCTCTTGTCATTAAAGTCTCAAGGTCCAGGTACCAAACCCAGATAGAGAACACCATATTAGCAGTCTGCTTAATACAGTTTGCTAATAAAATAAAAAAGTTTAAAATTAAATTTTACAAAGCTCAAATAAACAGTGTGTCCTTCATGCAAATCTACTGCCTTCCCTAAGTCCTAAATCAGCCATGTATTAAGCAGTATGGCTGGAATGTTCCAGTATCCAGACTTAATTGTAACTAACTGGAAATAGGATGAGTGAGGTGTTTTTTTTTTTTTTTTTTGCAGGGAGAATCATTACTGCAGAAACAATATGGTTTTATTAATTTGTTAAATGGGTAAGAATCACCAGGCACAGGTTTCCCTTTCAAGAGCATCCCAGGAGAAATGTTCTGGTTATCTGACTTGCTCAGTCATACAGTATGCAACTGTAGTATCAGAGAACAAGCCGAAGACCACCTGATGAACTTGATTAGTAGCTCATGAATGTAACCTTTGTTGCTACACCAACAGGTATCAGTACTCCTCAGATATGTTGCATTCTGCAACAGATCTTACTGAAAGTCATATATTATAAATAAAATTGAATGAATGCATTTAAACATGTAAAATTATACTGATCTCTACTGTCACGTTCTACTTTACTTACTCATACAACCATTTTAGCAAGTCTGATTCCTTTGTTTCACCTGTCATGTCATTAACCCAAACAAAAATCATTCCAACCTAATGAAAAGTTTTGGGTCAGAAATAAACAGCAGGTTTACTAGTGCCCCACAGACAACAGCTGATAATGCTCACACTGAGAATTTTATTCACATTTTTCCTTCTGGACAATAAATACCAAGGGATCATGGATATGTCTGTATACAGTGCTCAATTAATTTGTTTCCCCTTCCAGCTCTTCCTTCATTAGATTAGAGGTACTACAGATTCAGTACTTATTTATTACTATCTCACTGAGCTGTCTACTGTTTATTGGATACCATCCAAAGAAATTACCACTTCCATGATGGCCATGAAGACAGACTTTGTCTTTTCAGAGATGATTGATGAATTACAGCCTTCTTGACATTTACAGTCTGTGTCTTTGGCTTAGCAGAGAGGGTGGTGTATGTTACAATAGGATTCTAAACTCACATTTTTCTTTTGATACTGAGTTAAGATTTTTTTTTAAACTCCCCTACATTTTAAGTGCACAAGTGACAAGCAAAAACAAAATTATTACATTGTTCGAAGGTGGTCTTCTTGGCTTTCATTTTTTGCCATTCACAGAAACCACCTCCAATGACTCAACATGAATCCAAACAAATTACCACTTCTATTAAAATACCTCTTACTAACTTTAGAAGACAATAATAGTTAAGTCTGAAAAGCACAGCTTGAAATTAGTACATGCTACATAATAAGGAAATGTGTCAGGGTTTTCACATTCTGCATAGTTTATAATGTATCACACACACAGAACATTCAAGGTAACTGAAAAAAAGCACTATGAAAAAGTTAGAAATATATATATATATATATATATATATATATATATATATATATATATATATTTTTTTTTTTTTTTTTTTTTAAGAAAAGGCAAACATAATAACTTCTTTTTAAAGAACATAACCCATTAAGTATTGTCATGGTGCAAAATGCTTTCAGAACCACATCTTCTGCAGTTTTGTGATACTGTACATTTACTCCTCAGTGTTACCATTATGGGAGTCTTCCTAAATATTATATGCTATAGTACCTAAACAGAGTATCCTGTCAGTTTTGTACCTCCAAAGAGCCATTCAGTTACCCAGACCATACCATTCAAATGAATCTCATATCAAAATCTGTTGTGCATGACCTCAAATACAAAACTACAGTGCTTGCCTAGGGGTCTATGTTAAATGTTCGAACATCCAAAATGTCGAACATTACATGGTCGAGACCAAATGTTCGACATTTGGATGTTCAAACATAAAAAAAAAAGGAAAACACAGAAAAAAACACTTTAACAGTGTAGGCAGGGAGGCAAGCCCTCCTGCACCCCCCACACTCCCCTACTTAAATATACCAACTCCGAGACTGCACTTCAGTGCAGAAAAGGGAAAGTCTCCCTATCTGCACCATACGGTGCCATTGAAAATCTATCTTCGAGCACTCAAAATTCCGAACGTTTGGTTTCGACCATGTAATGTTCGAAATTTTGAGCGTTCGAAGATTTGACAGGTACCCTTGCCTAGACATCCAGTTTGATGCAACACCACAAAAGCAATGACAAAATGAGATGTAATAAAAGCATCCCTAAATGATGCATGGCCTCAAATAATATACTATATGGTTTGTCAGGTATCTTGCATGTAAGTTCCTTGAATGATATATCCCTGAAGCCCACTTACCGAATATTCAGCACAGGGATATGGTTTGGTACATTTCAATAAATCTACACTGCAAATCTAGACATATGCTAAAACACAAGAGCAAAAACAGCAGCCTAAACAGAAAATGACTGTGCATACTGTCATATGAAGATATGATGGAAGAATACATATGCTCTATTAAGTCTGGACAAGTCTTTTAATTACTGTCTTTGTAGCTGTTCCTATAATGCACTGCCCCTGCTTCCACCTTTCGCAGGTAGACTTGAACTCCTGATTGACCGTCAGTTTACCACTGCCTCTTCAGCATGTTTTTTAAGGTACAGAAGCCATCTCTGATAAAAGATACATCCGTATGTGAGTTCTGTAGTGATCACATGTACCATTTCTGACCACAGTCACCCCATTTAAGTTTCACTCCTCCCACATGCTCATTAATAATATAGTATGACTGATTTATAACCTCTTGCTATTATCCTTTCTTCTTTCAGTGTATTCATGCCAAGCTGTATGCCTTTTTTTGTAACCCAGGTCCCTAGCCTTGGCATTACTCTGATAACACTCAGACACAGGTTCAATACCAGATTAATCTCATTATTCCTAGTAAGGCAACAAATGGACATTGTATACTAGATGAAGGCTTACCAGTGCCTGCTATAATGGGAGGAAGACCACAGCCTCCCACTCCAAATACACTTCCCAACATCCCACTGGCCTTAGCCAGTGCCCTTTCTAACTGCATTAAATGATTATGCCTGGGGCAGATTATGACCATAATATCCTCTTTCTACTCTGTCTTTCTTAGGACCTTGCCTCCTAATGTGTAGACTTTCCATGGATTCATCGCTACCAATGTTCACAACCTCATACTTGGTTGCATAAAATTGTAGCTTACATCTGCCCACCTACCTTGGATGCTGCACTTGGAATAATTTAGGACCAGTCCTTGTGTTTATCAATGAAGAACATCCTGATCCTACTGTGCACCTCATCATGTTGTCTGATATAACCTACTGAATGTGATAAATTGTGTGCCATCACTGAGCCCTGCAGAATGTGACTGTTTACTGACTTTTTATAGATGGTACCATCATCACTGACACCCTTGATTTCTAATCAACCAGACAGTTAATTTCTTGTGCAACTTGCCATATTGGTACTCAGTGCCACACCTGTTAATTTCTGCTCCAAGAGTGTGATCTGGTCGTGTTGACTAATGTCATCAAAATGGGTATGGGTATTGGCTGGAGATAAGTGGGTTGAGAACCCGGACTAATCCAACCTACATCAGGGACTCATGCTAACAGTGGGAGGGGGTGTACATGACCCTATTGGACAGTGTGTGCCAGCCATAAAACCAAGCAGCTCTGTGTCAATAAGTTACTGTACGGCCAGTATCCAGTTACCCAGCTAGGGTTACCTGGGATAGCTCTGTTGATCAAAAGTCAGACATAAAACCAATCAACCTGCCAGACATGAACTAAGAATTGTTACATTCAATGTAGGTTGACTGACAGGATGAGGCCTGAAAGTGGATGACATGATGGTAAGGAGGAGGCAGGACATCATATGTATCCAGGAGACAAGTGCAGCAAAAATACTTAGTTTGGGATCCAGAATCCACTACTCAGGAGGAGGACAGACTAGAAATGGTGTGGGAATTGTGGTTTGGGAGAGGCTTCAGAAGACAGTGAGGAATGTCATCAGAACTAGTAACATACTCATGGCAATTAGACTCCAGTGTAATGATATAGTAGTACTCATAATCTCAGCCAATGGCCCACAACAGGGTTGTGATAGTGATTCAGACAGCAGTTGCAGGACCTACAAGATAAAGCAGGACAACAGGAATTGGTGTTGGTAATGGGTGACCTAAATGCACATATCAGGACAGACAGAACAGGATATGAGGACTGCTTGGGTCCACATGGGTGGGGCAACAGGCGTAAAGAAGGAAAAATTCTAAATTTCTGTCTGGCAAATGGCTTGATGGTAGCCAACAAATGGTTCAGAAAAAACAGACATTCCACAAGATCATATACAAAAGTGGCCAACATGCAACTCAGGCATTACTCTGATAACACTCAATGGATGGATTGTGTGAGAAAAGACCTGCAACAGTCAGGCATGAATGTCAAAAAAGGTAGGAGGGTGGCACTGAATATGGAGAGATGGCAACAAGTGACTCGACATTCCGACCCCATTTGGGGGTTGAGGATGATGATATGTGTGGGGAATCAAAAGATATTTGAAATCCACATTCACAGGGCTCTCCTTGTTTACCTCCAGAAGCACCACATTCAAAGGCTCTCTTTATCTGCTTCATTATTAATCTACCTGGAGAGGTGGATCAAAGCTGAACTAAAGCAGAAACAATGAGAGGATATATGTATGGCTCCCAAATATGCAACAATGCCTAGAAGATTTAGGACTTTTTCTTGGAAATGTTTACATAGGTATTTTTATACCCCAAGCAGATTCCAAAGCATTTTTCCTCAGGTAGATTGCAAATGTTGGAGGTCTGATAAGGAAGAAACAGGTAATTGAGAACATATTTGTTGGAAGTGTAATGAGTGAGCAGACTTTAAAAATTCCCTGCAGAATACTCTTGTCAGAAATTGTTGTAACTAAGGAAATTATTTCAAATTATTTAATTTTTTTTTTTAAGCTGCGATACAGCATCTCGGCTGAGGTGCCTTCTGTGCAGAGTCTGCATGTCCTACATGTGTTCCTATGGGTTTCCTCCCACATTCCAAAGACATGCAGTAGGTGGATTGGACACTGTAAGTTGGTCATAGGTGTGAGTGTGTAGTGTGGAAGAACTACATAGGAGAACTAGCCAACCAGTGGTGTAAACCTTGCCTCTAAACAATTGTCAGTATTGAAGTGACACCCCGACCCTTTGTGCAAAAACTGGGAAAAAGTGGTTGTGGATGGATGGATGCAGGATCCGAATTGCCTAGACATAGAAAGGTCTTGCTGAGTTTAACTTTGATGGCTACCAAAAAAAAATGGAAATCAAAGTTTAAACTAATCTTATTAGAATATGTGAATATAGTAACACAGAAAAAAGAAGTGAAAGTGAGATTTTTAGAAAAAGGTAAGAGCAAGTTGCATAAAAATGGGAAATGTGGAAGCAATACATGCAGAATAAAGTTTTGGAGGAGGAATGAGGTTTATGAGAAATCAAGAACTGAATGAGTTATGTAATGTTTGATTGATAATGACTGTATAGAAGACCATATGTGATGTATAATGTTTGAAACTAAAAATATGTCAGTGTGGTTTGTTTTCATTTATATAAATGTATGCTTTCCTGTGTCATAAGTGATAATTCAATAAAGATAGTTTTTGTTTAAAAAAAAATCTGGATGGAAGGACCTCTGATTTGTGAAATCATGCTGTTTCCCATGTGCACAGTAGTTGGCATTCAGAATGCATTACAGAATATTTCCCATAATCTTTTGGGAATTGAACAAACTTTTAACTGTCTAATTTCTTCAGAGGCCTACCAAAGTGGAAGGGGATTAATTCTGGAATTCCCCAGTTTTGTAACACCACACTAATTTCTAGGAAGAGACTGTACACCGAGCACCACTGCATGCTCCTTCAGCAGTCAGTAAGTTAGCTGAGCTGTACGTCAGCACTCCAAAGTGCCTTGAGCTTCTCATCTACCTTCCCCTCAGTCACTTTTCCATCTGTTCATATGAACTGCAAACATACTTGTACTACATTCATTTGCTGGCCTCCTGCCTTATCACTTTCCTTTCAGTAAGAAGCTTCAGAATTAATTCAGCATTTTTTCCTAAGGGCCATTTTTCCTGAACATTACCTTCTCCCTTTTAAATGTTCTTGGCTTCTAAATGTGTGGTTGTATTTGAAATGCATCTATTTGTGATTTTATTACCGCAGAAGCTGTTCACTGGTAGTTCCATCCTGCAAAGCACCCCCAGCTCACTAGCTAAGGTTTACTAACCTGATTATCTAATCCTTTGTAGTATTTACAACTGGATACACAGTTATATAGGGTCCATCTGTAGTATTTACAACTGGATACACAGTTATATAGGGTCCATCTGTAGTATTTACAACTGGATACACAGTTATATAGGGTCCATCTGTAGTATTTACAACTGGATACACAGTTATATAGGGTCCATCTGTAGTATTTACAACTGGATACACAGTTATATAGGGTCCATCTGTAGTATTTACAACTGGATACACAGTTATATAGGGTCCATCTGTAGTATTTACAACTGGATACACAGTTATATAGGGTCCATCTGTAGTATTTACAACTGGATACACAGTTATATAGGGTCCATCTGTAGTATTTACAACTGGATACACAGTTATATAGGGTC
This sequence comes from Protopterus annectens, assembly GCF_019279795.1. Taxonomy (NCBI): domain Eukaryota; kingdom Metazoa; phylum Chordata; order Ceratodontiformes; family Protopteridae; genus Protopterus; species Protopterus annectens. The sequence goes on from NC_056744.1 coordinate 89,041,635, forward strand.
CATCTGTAGTATTTACAACTGGATACACAGTTATATAGGGTCCATCCTTTTGTTCTTTGATCACGTTCATGAGGAGTTTCCTTATTTACTGTCAGAACACAAGTAGACTACGTAGTCCTTTTCTACTCTATGTGTGATTTAATAAAGCCTCCCAGTGGAAGTGTATCAACTACCAAAACTGGATGCAATGTTCAGAAATGACCCTACTTGTGTCCTACACAATGGTTGGACAACAACAGAGTCGCTAGTCTAGTCCCATAGCTATGCACCCCATCACCTGCATGATTCATCTTTGACATAATTGCAAACATTAAATATGTTAGTTCCTCAGTTGTATCCAGATTTAACCCATATACGCTGTATGTTTTTTTCTGGATTTCCATATCAAAGTGTACTATCTTGCACTATTTGTTATTAAACCACTGCTACTTATTTTCCCAGCCTTTAGTCCTTCAGAGGTCTTGTTGGAGACTAACTCTACTATCTATAACTATCATTTTCATCTTAGTATCATCGTAAATCAGGTTCATCTAATTTTCATAGCCACATTTAATATCTGACAAAAATCTGCTAAACATATTTGGTTCCATCATTTCACTGAATGACTGTCTACTCCCCATCCAACTTTCCCATAACTATCACTCAATGTTTCTAATCTTTTATCCAGTCTTAATTCCAGCTCACCACTCTGGACCCTAACCACACCCCTTATAAATTTCCTACTGGCTCTTGTGTGACTCCATTTCAAAGGTTTTTTTTTTAAATCTTGCTACATCACAAGCAGCAGATCACTTCTGTGGTGATCTAGTTGTACAAGTGGAGCAAGTCGAACTGTCATGGCCCACGCTGCAAGAAGCCATGTTGTTTTCTGTCTGTAACACCATTAGCATCCAGGAATGCCATTAGCCTTCTGGCAGAATTTGTTTCGTGACATTTTCTGGGATGAAGTGAGATTAACTGCCTTTCATTTGCCTGACCCATAAACTCTCTGTCTTCACAAGGTTCCATTATTGCCATGCTCTAGTAATATGGCACATATTTCATGGCAGAGATTACATAGCTTAGCCAGTAATTCTTCCAATTGCTACTGACTTTTGAAGTACTCAAAGAAGCAGCTTTTCTGATTCTTATGCCCTTTCCCCTCAAAATGTTATTTCTTCTCTGGTCACTCTCCATCTGTGCAGTTACCTCTAGCCATCCCTATCCAGTTTCAGCCTTGTACCCTGCCTTTGTGTTGCTATTTACATAGCAGACTATATAAGCATTTCAATATTTTACTTAGTTTATATCCTTCTCATGTTATTCACCCCTTTTCTGCTGCTCACTTTCCATTCACGTTATCTGCATTTCCCCGTAAATATGCAAGCTACCCGTCTCCTTCTCAAGGTAGTAGTGGCCTTGCTGATGGCTTTTACTGCTTTCTACAGATTTTCCCATTAAGAAGTTTCTCGTATTCACTCCTCTTCCCATAATTTTCATCTTCTTTTAGGCACTTGTTTCACTGATAGCCCTCTTAAACTCCCCCTTACCCGGGATGGTTGCATACTTTTTTCTCATGACACACATCATTCCCCTATTTTCCCTCCATGAAGTCCTCTAACAGCTTCCTACATTTATGATTTGCTGTCATCTTTCCATGTTCCTTTTGACTGTGCTTCCCTGAAGATATGAGTATATATCTCTATAAAGTGAAGGGTGTGATCTTCTAACCATTACTGTTCATACTGGAAAGATCACAGAGCATTCTGATCACTGTTATGAAAGTGTTGCATCGCACCAATCAGAATCAGTTTGTTTCTTAAGCCGTTTGCTGTATTCATCACCACAACATCACCACACAGGCCTGCTTCACTTCCTTTTTCCTTACTGCCTTCTGTTTTCTTTATAATTGTTATCTCTGGGCACCTACAGCTGACATGTTAGTGACATATCTTTGTCCCTCCCCAATTTTATTTTAAAACAACTTTTATTCTAACAAACTCTTCTTTTAACTTCCATTTCCTACTACATTCACGATTATGCAGTCTCTCACACAGAAGTTTTAATCTGCAGAGTTATCCCCCATTCTCCACTATCCAAACAGTTGCTCACTTCTTTACTTGTTTTTCTTGCTCAAATGACTGGCAAAACTTCCGAGGTCACAACCTACTCACTTCTCTGCAGCGGCCCCATCGGCCCCTACAGTTTTGCTACATTTTCTCTGCACTCCAAGCATTTTATCGTTCCCCTTATTTTCACCTCTGATCAATCTTGTAATATAATACTGCCAGTATTAGTACACTGCTTGTTCCAACACCGCTTTCATCTATCTTTAATCTTTGTGTCACTCATCCCTGATTCTATAGTTTTGGCAGTTTTGTCACTGCTTCTACCCTTCTGTGGAACCTTTCCATCATGTGGAATTTGACCATCTTCCCATGTCATCTCTTAACCTCTTTGGAATTGCCTTTTCTGGTTTTCCATATCATCTTTAACATTTCTCCTTGTCTACTTCCTATCTTTGCGTTTAGAATATAGTATTTTGGGATATGGCTGAAAAAAAGGCTTCTTGGACCACACTATCTACCTGGTTATCACATAAAAGTTGCTAAATATTCCTTGTGCATTTTCTTGTTTTAATGGTGTTTATGACTTGAGTAAAAAAAGAAACTGCTATCATTAAACAAACTTATATCATGTATGCTAATAGGCTTAGAGTTTGAAACTGGGATGTAACATATTGCTCTGTTCTTGGGTCAGTAAGGATTTGGGAAGATGTTACGGCAGAATAAAATAATCATGATCATTAAAACAGAATGCTGGTGTTGACTGGGCTAAGAGAGTGTTGTTAAGATTAGGTTGGCCTTGTTCTATTTTGCTTTAAGTTGTCCTGCTTGCTGAATTAGAGGAATGGGACAGAATTAATAAATTAAGTTCTAAGTCCTTGGGAAAGATAAAGAATCTGTCTTAATTAGTGTCTCTTGCAGTGTAAAAGAGAAACATACCTCTCAACCTCTCGGGCCAAGAAATCTGGAAAAAGGCAAAAATAATAGGGGGACAAAGGCCCAGAAATAGGGACAGATTGTACATATTGCTCCTATAAATGTAGAAAATTGCTAGAATAACGTTTTGAATTATTATGTATTTTCTTAATGATATAAAGTCTGAAACTTGAATGTGTGTCATTATTTAGTGACTTCAATCCTTAATGATTTGACAGAAAACCACAAATTATATGAGGAACAGACTGAAATTGTGAGGGAAAAATCTGGACATTCTATGAAAATCTGGACAGTCGAGTGGTATGGAGACAAAAACTGACTGAATTGCTGTGATTGCTGGTGATCGGGCCAACTTCTGGGAGACTCAACATCTGTTTAATGAGTTGAAAATGTTTTAGTTTATTTTACATTTGATTAGAGGGGTGGTACACTGATCACAGCTGACCATTTGCAGGTACTGCAAATTCTGTGGATCTCACTTCAACTAACATGTTAAGATTATTGTCCTCCTCAATGCAACTGTTCAATGACTCTGTACACCTGAAATGAGTTTCTGATAGCCAGTTGTTGTGATGTTAGGCCCACTCTCATGTCTGAATTATCTTTTTGCATAATTGCAATGATCTGGTTCCCCTTCATTTGTTTATATACCAAAGTACTACATTATAATCTGTATTGATTTGAGATGACATGGTGAAACATGGCGAAAAACTGAATTGAGAAGCTATCAGGACCGTGTGCACGGCTTTCTTCTCTTTCAGGTTGACGTGAAGGTTGCCCTGCACTGAAAAGTTGTTGAAGTAGGAAACCCGTCATAATCTAAAGCATCTGTTCTAAGTTATTACTTTTAGATGGAAGAAGTAAAGTCATTCCAAGGGATACATTTGCCAAATATGTCCGCCACTGAAATTCCTTTCTTATATATTGAAGAACAGGAAGCATTGTTTCCAGATCAGTCCTACAGATTCCACTGTGTCTTTTTCATACGTAATCTTGCATGACATACTCAAGGAATGTAGGAATGCATTCTCCCAGAAATCTCAGAGAGTATCTTGCAGTGACAGCATGATGTTGAAAAAAAATTCTGTTGGGACTGTTCAAATTTCTATTTGCTTGTTCTCAGCATATAAAAGTTTCATAAGCATTTGATCTATTATTAACCTCAGACATGTTATAGATGCTAAAAGGGTCAACAAAGACTTCTTGTAAAGAATTTTAATTCCTACAGAGTATTTTATGTGCTATGTTCTCTTGTCTTGCGACAATCAAGCAGTTGTCCATGCAAGGTAAATTAGCTATGTGTTTCTTTCCAAGTTGTGAAAACACTGGCTAAACATTTGGTAAATACTCCAATGGCTATGACCAGCCCAAATGGCAGAGAGAAAAGCTGAAAATAATTTTGAGTTATCCATGTTATCCATAAACTGAGGCATCTTCTGTGATACAGTCTCTCTGCAATATGTAGCTAAACCTATTACATATCTAGGGTAGTCATGTAAAATGCCTTTCTGTGAAAGTCTTCAAGGTCACCATTTTGAGTGATTTTGTATTCAGTAACTTGCCTAGCTCTTGACAAGTCTATGACAGATGTCAAGAGTTTGCCGTTTTGTGGAACTAGAAATAGTCTGGAATTATGCCCTTCACCTTTGTAATGCTTATTTAACATGAGTTGATCAATGGACATCAAAACTTGTTGCAGTTGATATGGAGATGTCTACAGAATATGATGATCCTGGATTTTCTGAAAAAAATCTATTGAGTAACCTTGTTGAATTGCTTACAAAACCCATATGACTGTATCCATCCAAGGACTACTGGGGAGATGAAACGGGAAAGGAGAGGTAGCAGCCATTTTTGAGGATATTTGCTTGCAATGTCTTTTCTTGTTGCTTATGAGACATGACTAGATTGGCTTTACCTCATAAATTCTTTGTAAATGAATCTCTTGGGAAGAAGTTTCTTTCCTGTAAAACGGTTTCTTATTGTACATATATCTCTTATGTGAGCATCATATTTTACCTTTCTACTTAAGAGGTTCGCAGGTAAGTACTAGGCTAATTGCCCTTGTGGGCTATTTTAAGCCTAGTCAGTTTCACCTTTTGTGCTCTAATTAAGCTACCCCATTTGAACAGAGATTTGCCTTACCCATCCTATGATCAATAATTATATATTACCCCTAATGAGAATAACAGGAATCATACCATTAATAATTTGTGGGGGCTCATGCATGAGATAAAGCATTTAAGAGCTGCCTGTGTCCATTAATAGTACAGTGGGCAGTCCTGGGTAAATTTTCTGCTTCCCATCCATAAATCCAAGTTGCACTTGAATATGGAGAGGGATGAACTTTGTTTTAAGTGGATGGGGTGTCTGTTCCAGAGCAGTGGTATCCCCTGCAAAATATACCTATTCCTCCCAACTGTTTTGTTGATGTTGCAGAAGAGGTTTAGATCCCTAGACCGAGTATTTCTGATGCCATTTAACTTGCTAATGTGCAGTAAATCCATCAGTACTGAGTTGGAGGATACCTTGTATGCCAGACACAAGTCACCTCTTAGTAGTCTATAGGATATCAAGTATAGTGACAAGGCTTTGAGTTAGTCCATGAACGACATGTTATTTAGGCCTTGTATCCTTTTAGTAAGGTATCTCTGTGGATGTTCTAGTTGTTGCATGTGTCAGGACAGATACATGCCAAAGGAGGAATTATATTTAATAATTGGCCTAATGAGGTCTGAGTAAAAATGGACAATAACATCCCTAGATCTAGACACAATCCCTTTGTAAGCTGTGCAAAATCGAAGTACTTTCTTACAACAATGTAAATATGGTGATAAAAAGTTAGGTCACTATCCATATAAGTTACCAAATCCCAAACAGCTGGGTCAACTCTTAGGGGTGCATTGTAAATGTAGCGGTTCTCTGGGATAGATGACTTCCCAAAAGATACAACAATGCATTTTTTAGCATTATTTTCAGTCCATAATTTTGGCACCAGTTATTTATTTGGGACAAACCTTCCTGCAAAATGGCCAAGTCATTTAGGGATTCAATGACCGCAAGTAGCTTGCAGTCATCTGCAAACACAGTCAGCCAGAGCCCTTTGGTATTGACTTTCACTTCAGAAAAGTAGATGCCAAACAGAAGAGGCCCAAGGACAGAACGCTCAGGGACTCCACTGGTGACTAGTTTCTTTGTGGAGGTAACTTCCCCTATTTTGATTTCCTGCGCCTATCTGTGAGACATTTGGTAATCCTGTGAGTGACATAGGGGGTTATTCCCAGTTTATTGAGGTTTTTTACTATGCCGGAGACAGGAACTGTGTCAAAAGATTTGGCCAGGTCAAGGTATGTGGTCTGTAACATTTTGCTTTCATCCATTGCTTTAGAGACCTTTTCAAAAAAATCAACCAGACTGAGTAAGCTTGATCTGTCCTTGATGAAACCAGACTGAGATGGGTCCACTGTTTAGAGGTTCACTACATCCTGATTGATTAATTTAATGATAAGTAATAAAATTTATGATTAAGATCAGTAATAAAATAATACATTCTTTTGGTTGACTAAGCAAGAATTCTTATGCAAGTGGTGCATTAAATAAATGAGTTCTGAAATCTTTCTTACACAATTCTGTTCTAAGCTAAAGTAGACTTCCCCACTGATGCTGCAATTCTGAAGAATCCACAGCATTATATATATATATATATATATATATATATATATATATATATATACATTCCAGTGTATACATTTCTGTTTTGTCCAATGTAGCATCTAACTTCTCTAGTTTGTTACTAATATTACTGTGAAGACTTTAAATGGTCACCTCCTTATATACAGATATTGCTATCCATAGAAGGACAGAGGTCAGTAGAACAGCTGTAGAGAAGGAAGAGGTTGTCTTAGTTACATTTACAGTGGCTCTGACTAAGTAGTAAGTCTTTGTCAAGTGGGTGAAATTTTGCAATAACCAGAGTTCTGTTAAGGCTGAAGAGAGTGTTTACCATAGTTTGGGAACCACTACTGAGAAGCTGCTGTGGAGTTTAGCTGTGGGGGTTTGAAGGGTTGGCCCAGACCTGGGTTGGCTTTAGAAGTTATAAGAGAGGGATATATACAAAAGAAAAAGTACATACAAAGATTTGCAATTATAATTCTGGCAATTAATATCTAATGTATCATCAGAGGCTGTAATTTCTGAATGAGTGCACAATGAGAATCACAGAAATCTGATATTCACCTTCAAAGAGTTTTATGATTCAAAACTTTTTTGACAACTTTATTCTCATAAGCTGCATAATTTCAAATGTAGTTATATTATGAAATGAAATGAGTTTTTGTCTGATCTTATACAAGAATTGCAAACAGTATCATGATATGTATCATTAAATACTTCCAAAAACAGATAAAATACATTTGTGTAAGTAAAACTTATCATAATAGTAGATGTTCGAATGATCACTGCAGCAGCCTTAGTTATATGGGTTATATCCTGTCAAGGATATAACAGCCATCCACCTTCCAAAGCTTCGGATCACCTTCAACATGTCCAAATTGTCAGACAGCTTGAACTGAGGTGAATAAAAGATATGCTTATGTGCCAAGCCTTTCTGAGTTTTCCTTGCAGCAGAGAGAAGGAGGCTGAGCCCTTAATGGACAATGCTAGGAACAACAAAAAAATTAATGTCCACACCCTGGAATAAAAAAACACACCAAAAAAACAAGGGGGTGGAGGGAGGGAGTGGCTACTGCAGCTGCGATTATTCAAACATCTACTGTTATGGTACATTTTCCTTACACAACTGTACTACATTCATCATATTCTTCACTGTTGTAGTAACCTTAGCTATATGGGTAGATTATCTTAGCTAAGTACAATTTGCAGGTGGAAGGAGAAGAGTTCAGGAACCCCTGGAGAATGGTCCTAGCAAAGCTTGATCTGGACCTAGAGAAAGAATCAAGCTTATAGTGCTTTGTAAAGGTGTGTACAGAAGATCAGGTAGCAGCTTCTAGAATATTTATAGAATCTAACCCTTTCCAAAATGCCACAAATGAAGCCAAGGCCCTGATAGTGGGCTTGACCCTGCCTAGAATAGTTTTGTTATGGGGAGTATAACAAAAGTTAAGAGCCTTAGGCAACCAGTTGGAAATAGTCGTTTTTACACACATTTTCCCTTCTTCTTATTTACACAAGAAAATGAACAATTGATCTGAATATCTGAAAGATTTTGTTCTGTTGAGATAGTATCTGAGTTATCTGTGGACATCCAACGTATGAAATATCCTTTTCCCTTTATTTTTACTTTCAGAAAAGAAAACAGGGAAATAGATAGTTTGGCTAAAAGTAAACTTGAAGAGCACTATAGGCATTAAAGAAGGATTAGTTCTCAAAGAAACCCTGTCTCAATGGAATATGAGATACGTTTGACTCACCATAAGACCTTGCAACTCAGCTCCTTTCTTGCAGAGGTAAGAGCATACTTCTCAACCTGGAAACATCAAAAATCTGGACAAAGTCCCATGAAAAATTGGTACAACTGGCCAAAAATCTGGACATTAATTAACACAAGATATACATGCAAAATTATGTAACCCCACCCACTCCAAAGGAATTGTGGGATACCAACTTTCAAACACAAATTGAATAACACACAAAATATTAAATATAGAATATAACCAGATCAGTAGTGTTTTATTTATGGAAAATATATAGAAATCCACTGCTCTGAATTAAGTCAAGTTCCAAGTACCATAGAGTAATACCAAAAACATAAAACAGGGAAGCGACAAACAGCAGAAAAAATCAAAACGTTCTACTAAAGTACAGAACAAAAATAGTGAGTGCGTTTGCATAGATAACCACACTTCATCAGACATAAAATTGCAACTGCGCACTCCATTTTTAAATATAATACATCCAATCCCAAGCAATTTACAATTAACTATCAATTAAACCTAAATAATTACTATTGAAACAAAAAGCTAATAAAAACATACATTCTCAATCAAAGATAGCAAAAATCTAAAGGTAGAATGTATACCTATATAGGTTCATAGGTTCATAGGTTGATACTAGGCTATCTGCCCTAGGGCATTTATAAGCCTAGCCAAAGTGTGTTTGGCTTTCATCCCCCTTTGAGATTAGTTGACTGTGCCTCTGTATAGTAGGTCACAGAAGGTAGCCCTAGTAAGGTTAGTTTACTGTACCTCTGTCTAGCAGGGACACAGAAGAGATCCCAGAGGTAAACTTACGATCTCCCATCCACTCGTCAGGATTTCTCTTGAATAGGGTCAGTGAGGGGCTCTGCCTAACATGGACTGGGATTTTGTTCCAGAGTGAGGGGAGCCTCTGGGATCTGAATCTGTCCCTCCAGCATGTCCTATTTATTTCTGTGCTGAGGTTCAAGTCCCTGGAGCGTATAGCTCTAAAGGATTTGGATTTCCTGAGGTGGAGCATGTCCATTAATTCTGGGTTGGACATGGCTTATACGAGTAGGCGGTACGCAACTGAGTAGAGCTGGAGTTTCTTTAGCTGAACTGCATAGGGCATCTGTTTGAGTCCCTTGATCCTCTTGGTGAGGTACTTTTGGGGTCTTTCCAGTTGCTGCAGGTGTCAGGTAAGGTACATCCCAAATGAGGCATTGTATTCAATTATGGGCCTGATAAGTGATGAGTAGAGGGGCACAATGACCTCTCTTGATCTAGATGTGAACCCTTTCATGATAAGGTGGGCTATATAGAAGGACTTTCTAACCACTTTGGCAACGTGATTGTCAAAGGAGAGATTACTATCTACTTGGGTCCCCAAGTCCCTAATTACTTCTTCTGTACTTAATGGATTACCACCTATGTGGTAATTTGTGGGCACTTTGTTTTTCCCAAAGGGGATGACTATGCACTTTTTGGCATTTAGCTTTAGGCCATGGCTCTGGCACCAGTTATCCGTCTCTGTGAGACCCTTTTGGAGGATGCTTGTGTCAGCTGGACAGTCAATTATGGCACCCAGTTTGCAGTCGTCTGTGAACTTTGTCAGCCATAGTCCACCTGTGTTAGCCTGTACCTCGGAGAAATATATACCGAAAAAGAGAGGTCCCGGGACTGAGCCTTGTGGGACGCCACTTGCAACTGGTTTAGAGTCTGACATGGCACCTGCAATTCTGACCATGTGGGTTCTATCCCTGAGCCAGTTTGCAACCCATCTTGTGACATAGGGGTTGATATTTAAGCTGGTGAGCTTATTTATGATGCCCGAGTGGGGTATTGTGTCGAAGGCTTTTGCGAGGTCCAGGTAGGCTGTGTGGACTACCTTCCCTTCATCTATGGCTTTGGTAACTGTTTCAAAGAAGTTGACCAGGTTCAAGAGGCAATATCTGCCCTTAACAAAGCCGAATTAGGTAGGATCCAATGTCTGGAGGTTCCCAATGTCTTTGTTTATGATTTCCATTATGATACGCTCCATAGCCTTGCAGACCAGGTTAGTCAGGCTTATAGGGTGATAGTTTCTGGGGTCCATTGTGGCACCACCTTTGTGGAGTGGGACCACTGTTGCTGTTCACCATTCCTTGGGTACATATCCTGTAGTAAGGCTAAGATTGAACAGTGACTTTATGTGAGGGTTTAGTTCTTTTGGAGCTCATGTAAGACACAGCCCAGGACACCGTCTGGTCCCATTGATGCTGTGTTTTTTGCTTTGGAGAGGGCATCTCTCACCTGTGCATCTGTGATCTCAGGGAGGCTTCACTCTGTTGGGATAGATTTGCTCTTTTGGGGGGTAAGGGGGGGGGAGTTTGCACTAAACCTTTCTGCCAGGATGTTGGCAATGTCTGTGGGTTCAGTGTATTTTTTGTCATTTTGCACTAACTCAGAACATATCTGGGAGTTGCCTCTCAGGTTCCTGACATAACTAAAGAAGGCCTTGTGATTATCTTTAGTGTCTTGTGCAATTTTTCTTTCGAAGCTGGCCTTAGATGATTTTATGAGGGATCATAGTTTCTTGCTAGTACTGATCAGAGATGCCTTCCCTTTTTGGGATTTTGCTCTATCATGTAGTAGCTTCCTCCTTCTCTTGTATAACTTATTTATGGCCAGGGTCCACCAGACATGTCTCCTGCCTTTGGAGGAGTGAGTCTTGGTTTTATTTGGGATAGCATGCTCCATGCATTCCTGTAGGTGTCCATAGAATGCTTTTGTAAAGGATTCTGCATTTTGGGACGTATTTTCCACAGGCCCGGGGGCTTTGAAGGATTCCACCTCGGTTTTGAGAAGTGTGAAGTTTGCTTTTGAGAAGTTCTTCACCATGGTTTACTTGGCTGGGGGTGGGGACGGAATATGGATGTCCAGTGAGATTAATCTATGGTCTGACCTTACCAATTAGGGGTATACCTCTGGTGTGGAACATAGAGACCCCATGTTGGTGATGACCAGGTCCAATATGTTTTCCCCTCTTGTGGGAGTGGTGACCAGTTGTTCCATAGCATTTGAGTTTATAAATTCTAGGAACCATTGGGCGAGGGTGTTGGGGCTTGAGTAGTTTTCCCAATCAATGTTTGGGTAGTTGAAGTCACCCAATATAATGGTGTTTGGAGAGACCTTCATATTCTCCAGTGTTCTCAGGAGAGTGGGGCTCCTGTGTTTGGGAGGGTGGTCTGTAGCAGGCTACAAACTGAAAGGCAGTTTTGCCCACTGTTAGTTGCACATGGATGGTCTCCGATGCTTCGTGCAGTCCCACTAACCTGGAGGTGTGGGTATCTTTGATGAATATGGATACTCCCCCTACTTTTGTGGTTCGGTCCGAGTTTTGGGGCCGAAAAGCATGGTATGAAGTATAACCTGGTAGTGCTGGGGTGTTTTCAAGAGCCTTGAACCAGGTTTCTCTTACTGCACAGATATCGATATTCTCCATATTGAGGAGAATCTCGAGTGTGTGCATCTTTAGGTTTAGACTTCTGGCGTTGACCAGCATTACCCTTAGTTTTTATTTCTTTGTGTTGTCTATGGAGGTGGGTTTGTCTTTTGAGCCTTGCCTAAAAAAGGCACTATGGGGGAGGCAAGAGCTTTTGCCAGTATTCAAAAACCCAGGGGTGACAGGTGCAAGTGGTCCCTAGCGAAGCAACGTGGCTTGTCGAGCATGTCATCCCAGGCTGACAGACACTGGATCCCCTTTGAATGACACCAATACTTTACCCAAATGTTAAAATTGGTCATTTTGTCTTTATACTGTGGCATCATTCTTGGTGAGGGCAAGATGCTACTCAAGGTCAGGGTCATAGCGGCCTGGGCTACATGATCAGAGAGCTCCTCTATGTCTCTTTTCATGTAGTCCAGGGAGGTACATCTCAGGTCATTCACACCAGCATGGACAATGACGGAGTCATATTTGTACTTGCTTTGGAGTGACTTGAGTGCATGTGTTATGTGGCGGATCCTGGCACCTGATAGGCAGCTTACAGTGATCTTCTCCCTGTTCAGTATGGTGAGTGGGACGTCAGTATGTCTGACAATAGAGTCACCTATTACAAGTGTATTATGTGTGTTGTTTAGCCTTAAGGACATCACAAAAACTCGTAAGTGTATATACTCCCAGTTGTAACACTAAAACATCATCAAATGTGCAGATAAACCCATAACAATTCTTGCAAATGCAACCAAAACCTTTCCATCTGGTGGAAACCCCAGTTCACTTAACAAAAATCCATACATATGCATCAAGCTAACATTACACAAAAAAGCACATTAATGCATAAAGCTCTAACATATCTAGTTAAAACTATAATGAACATTATATGGAATAACTGACACATTTTGACAGCGGGTGAGAGTATTGGTAATCTCGTAGGACACTATCCTAAGGTCACTTATAAGAATGTGAAGTCTTTAAAAAGGCAGTTATGTTATAGAACAGGTTATAGAACAGGTGCATCTAGGGTCAAGGTTCAATTCAGGAGGGAGGGCACTTATAGTAGTTGTATGCATTGTAATTAGATGTTTGCCATCTTTGTTTGTATATTTTATTAGCTTATTTTTTCTATAGTAATTAATTAGGTTTAATTGATATTTAATTGTAAGTTGCTTGGAGCTTGATGGATTATATTTAAAAATGGAGAGTGTAGTTGCAATTTTATGTCTGATGAAGCATGTTTGTTTTTTTTTTCTGTTGGATGAGGGATAATTCTCTGGAAAGGATGAATTTCTTCACACTGCCATCTTAACCTTGCTGAATTAGTCTTGGAACCTATTTGCCTGAAACAATTTGTTTCCAAAGACAGAAATAGAAATTCAGACTTTCCTGAAGGGATAAGGGACTGCAGGGGGGGGGGGGGGGCAATGTCACTTACACAGTCATTTAATGGTCCTTTGTTCTGAGAGCTTCCTAGTTTCTTTTTTGGAACCTCCCCGATACTGTTTTTTTAAACATCTCCTTACCAGCATTCTGCTGAGACTGTTTATTTTGTTTCTTACCAAAACTGGACGATGGAGCAGAAAATCCCTTGGAAATTTTATAGAAGGATGGATGACAAATCTGAAAGGTTCTCTGAATTAGCCTTCCTGTCTTATAACATATGTTGTGGGTGTCAAAAACTACATTTCTGTCCAAAGGAGAATGTACAATTTCATTTTTATAGCTTCTGGGAGGTTCTGAAAACATAGCCAAGGCAAATCTCAACAACAGTGTACCGGTAGCCATAGCACTGGATGCAGGATCTACAGCTTTATAGATATATACACTTTAAACAATGATTAGTGACCTGAGAAATTGAATAAAAAAAACACACAAAGCAGATTTTGAAACTGCAGATAAAACATTTCTCATACTTTCACAGTCAGAATAAACTAACATATGAGCCTGACAATTCAAAATTCTAAAAATCAAAGTTGCAAAAGCATTGTTTTTCTCCCAAGTATATCAATTGTTCTACCATCCTTGTCCGAGGAAGAATGATTAGAATTTACAAATTGCTTAGCAGAAGCTGGATTAACTAAAGCTAGATTTGCTGGGTCAGATCTGGGACTAGCATATAAAACTTAAAAGATTGAGGAATGTTCTCCATTCTATATGCTTTTTTTGGGAGAAGAAGGCTGGCTGTCAGGGAAAAGTACAGTTTTGTACCTACCATAAATGTAGATGTTCGAAGATCCACATTGCTGCAGTCCTTACACTTGGGTAGTCCGCTGTCCTCGGTCGGCCCGAATATCAAAGTATAAGGCTGACGTCGGTCAGGGCGCATTTGACTGACATCAGGACGTCAGGGTACAAATGCGCATGACCGACGTCATATCCTCAGTCTTTTCTTGCCCCAGATGTCAGAAGACCCTAAAAATAAAGGTCAAAACCAAAAGACAGCCAACAACCAACCAACCACCCTTGCACTAACTATATGTACAATATATACAATATACACAATATGTACAACCCAACCCACACAACCACCTCTAACTACAGAGGGGAAGGAGGGAGGGTAATTGGACTGCAGCAATGTGGATCTTCGAACATCTACATTTATGGTAGGTACAAAACTGTACTATGTTCTTCATCTCACATTGCTGCAGTCCTTACACTTGGGTAGAATCCCAAAGCAGAGGTAAGGAGGATGGCTAACTACAAGGAAGCAGGAGCTGCCAAAATGCCCTGCAAAACAGCAGTGGCAAAACCAGCCCTGGACTTAGAGTAAAGTGGCAGGTGATAATGCCTAGAGAAAGTATGCACAGAACTCCAAGTAGCTGCCTCCAAAATATCCTTGGTTGCCACTCCCTCAAAAAGCTGTTGAAGTGGCAGTAGCCCTAGTGGAATGAGGCCTAATCCCAGCTGGAATCTCCTTGCCATGATGGGAATAACAGAAAGCAATGCAAAACCCAATCCACTTAGAAATAGTTTGTTTTGACACAGGCTTGCCCTGAGAACTCAAAGCAAAAGAAACAAACAACTGCTGAGACTGCCTGAACCCTTTAGTTCTGTCCAAATAATAACGCAACTGCCTGTGAACATCTAAAGTGTGCAAAATCTTTTCCCTTTATTTTGGGGATTTGCATAAAAAGTAGGCAAATGAATAGTTTGGTTTAAAGCCACACTAGAAACCACCTTAGGCATAAAGGAAGGATTAGTACGTAATGATACCCTATCCTTATGGAAAATCAAGAAAGGCTCAACCGCCATAAGGGCCTGTAATTCAGAAACCCTTCTTGCAGAGGTAATGGCCAACAAAAAGCAGTCTTCCATGATAAATATTTCAACTCAGCAGTAGCTGCAGGCTCAAAAGGTTGTAGAGTGAGTTTCTCCAACACAAAATTGAGATCCCAAGCAGGAGTAGGAGCTCTTCGTGGGGTCTTATATTCTTTTCCCTCTAAGAAATTGCTTGAACAAAGGATGAGAAAACAATGGTGGGTCGCAATCATAGTGAGCTGAAATTGCTGCAGCATGAACTTTAATAGAAGAGAAAGACAAACCTTTGTCTAGTAACTCAGTAAGATATTGAAGAGCCACACACAAATTAGGCTCAGAAACATCAAAATCTTTTGCTGCACTCCAAAATAAAAATCTCTTCCATTTGTCTGCGTACACTTTCCTTGTACTAGGCCTTCTAGCTTCCAAAATAACATTCAAAACTTGCTGAGGAAGTGGAGGCCCACTATGGTTCAAAACAGAATATGCCAGGCTGTTAGGTGCAGAGAGTGAAGCTTGACATTTAGCAAATGGCTGTCCTCCTGCGACAACAGGTGTGGAATCAAGGCAAAGGCCATGGAGGCTTCCGTACCAGACTTCTCAGTAATGGGTACCAGTGCTGTCGAGGCCAATCCGAAGCTATTAAAATCATCCTTGGCTTGTCCTGTCTGACCTTTAGAAGTACCTTTGGGAGGAGAGGCAGAGGTGGAAAGGCATACACATGGAGATTGCTCCAATTGAAAGAAAGAGCATCCACTCTCCAAGCTGTGGGATGAAACCTTTTGTGCAAAACCTTGGCAGCTGATGGTTTAGTGGAGAAGCGAACAGATCTATGTCTGGAGTTCCCCATGACACTGTCAATTTCTGAAATACATGAGGATCCAATTTCCACTCGTGGGGATCCATAATTGCCTGCTCAACACATCTGCTAAGGAGTTCTGTGCTCCTGGCAGAAACCTTGCCTGAAGATTGAGCTGTAAACTGAGAGCAGTCTCCCACAAAATCATTGCTTGCCTGCATAGAGGATAAGAATGTGTTCCCCCTTGCTTGTTGCTGTACCACATGACAGTTGTGTTGTCTGTTAGAATCAACACCTGCCCTGGAAGAAGTAATTCCTTGAAAGCTATTAATGCAAACTGGACTGCTAACATCTCCTTCATGTTGATATGTAGATGTTGTAGTCTGACAGGCCACTTGTTTTGTATCCACTTTCCATTTAGATGAGCTCCCCAAGCTTTGTCTGAGGCATCTGTCGTTAAAATCTGACTCGCCTCTGGCCGGGTCACAGAGAGTCCCTTGTTTAGGTGACATTCCTGAGCCCACCATAAAAATTCCTTTTGAATGCAAGGTATTATTTGAATGACAGTGTCCAGATCCTGGCAGTGCTGTGTCCATACATTTTGAGATACCATTGTAGCTTCCTCATATGCAGTTTGGCATTGGGAAGCACCAGAATACAAGATGCCATGAACCCTAATGCTTGAAGGACTGTCCTTGCAGTCAGCACGGACTGATGAGATAGTTGATGGAAGTAAAGGGATAGACTCTTTTGTTTGTCCGGGGTTAAAAGGCCATCTGGGATGCTGTATTCAGTCTCACACCCAGAAAGCACATGTCCTGAGAGGGTACTAGACTGGACTTTATTTCGTTCACAGAATACCCTAGGCATCTTAGCACTGCTATCACATATTCCAAATGATGAAGAAGCTCTTCCTTTCCTTGAGCCAGAATCAGGCAGTCGTCCAAATAAGGATAGATCTGTATTCCTTTTAGCCTGAAGAAAGCTATCACTGGAGCCAGAACTTTCGTGAACACTCTGGGTGCAGTAGATAAGCCAAAGGGCAATGCAGAGAACTGATAGTGAGAAGTCCCAGCTCGAAAACGCAGATACTTCCTGCAACTTAGTCTGATAGGAACATGAAGGTAAGCCTCCTTGAGATCCAAAGTTACCATCCAATGATCTTTGCCCAGCAGAGGTAAAAGCTGCTGCAACGTCAACATTTTGAACTTGGGAATGTCCAGATAAGTGTTGAGGATAGATAAATCCAAAATTGGTCTCCACGTGTTCCCCTTCTTTGGCACTAGGAACAGGCGAGAATAAAAACCTAGACCCACTTCTGGCATAGGAACCGGCTGTATGGCCCCTATTTGGAGCAACAGAGAAACCTGCTTGTGAACCTCTATTCTTTGTTGAGGAGGAACGTCTGGCATGCCTTTGAAAGGAGGCAAGGTATGGAAATAAAACCTGTAGCCGTGGTGTATGATATCCAATACCCATCTGTCTTGGGTAATTAAACTCCAATTTTCTTTGAAAAGTGCCAACCTTCCTCCCAAAGGTGCTGCCAGACGAGAAGGCTCCGGCAGCTGAAAAGGTAGGTCATTGGGTCTGTTTACGAAAGGACTGACCCCTGCCCTCACCCGAAGACTGTGCAGGAGAACTCCCTGTTCTAGGCCTGAAAGAGCCCTGAGCTCTGCCCTTACCCCGTCTAGATCTACCCCTAGACTGGGAATCATAAGAAGGATACGTCCACCCTTTAGTAGGCCAATTTCTACTAAACTTTGGAGGCTGGACCTGCAAAAAATCTTTAACAGTCTGCATAGACTTAGCCTTGTCTTCCATTTTCTTTAAAACTGTCTCAACAGGAGGACCAAACAACACGTCAGATTGTAAAGGAGCATCTAAAATCCTTGTTTTAACATGTTCAGACAAATTCTGATCCCTCAGCCAGGCGTGCCTGCGAAGAACTGACCCAGTGGCAGCCACCCTAGACGAGGCCAGTACAGCATCAAAACCACATTGCAAAGAATGCTTACCCACCTGTTCAGAAACATGCACTAAATCTTGCAACTCTTTACAATCAATACCTACTGCCAAAGCATCAACCTTAGACTTTAATAGTGAAAGGAGATAGTTTTGGTATTTCAACATGTGAAACTGGCAATTCAGAGCCCTCATAGCAAGAGTGGAAGAAGTATAGACTTTCTTTCCCCATCTATCCAAGGCCCTAGCCTCCTTGTCTGCAGGAACCGGATTTTTAACAACAGAAGCCTTAACACCTTTAGGCCCCTGGCTAACAGTTTCTGGGTCTGCCCTAGGACTCTTAAAAAGATACTTATGAGCTTCAGGCACCCTGTAATACCTATCCGGCTTAACAGGAGCAGGAGGCAAAGAATCAGGATTAAGAGAAGCCTCTGTAAAAACATCTTCCACTACATCCAAAACAGGAGGTACAGCCAAAGGCCTATGCTGGGGTAAAAACAGAAATTCCCTAAGCCTTTTCCTGGAATCAGAGAAGTCCTGACCTTCCCACTTAAAATGCTCCCTCATGGAATGAAGAGTTTCTGATAAAGAAAAATCCTCAGGAGGAGTAGCAGAAGGAGTAGAATCATCCACATCAGAATCAGAATAAGGAGAGTACTCCTGCAAGTCTTCAGCCGAAGACTCTGAAACATCTGAAGCCTGCTCAAACCCCCCCAGCTCAGGCTCCACCCTAGGTCTCTTATCAGGAGGGGGCATAGAACCCCTAATCAAAGTAATCAAATCTTCTGCCATTTTAAGCATATGCTTCTTGGGCACAGTACCTGAAGAGCTAGGGGTAACACCAACTGAAGCTAAACCTGGCCTGCCCCTGGGAGAAGCCTTTGAAACAGAAGGAAAGGGCCTAGCCACCTTAGGAAGGGAGGGGAGTATAGTAACCTGAGAAGCCCCCTCAGCCTGACTTGTCTCCTGAGAGGCCACATCTTGCAATAATAAGGTCTCACCCTGGGAACACAAAGAAACCTCCGGTGGAGCCACCGGCTCCACCGACACCTCTAAAGAACCGGCGTGCCAGTACAGACGGTTCTTCTAGCCTAGGCTTAACTGCCTTGTCCTTGCGCTTCTTCGAAGAAGCGGGCGTCGGAGCATCCAACGGCATTTTATAGTTGCACCGCTTCCCAAAGACTAACCTTGCACAATCCAACCTTCTCTTTATAGTGCGTGTATTAAATCTAGCACAAGAGCGACAGCCAACAACGTCGTGCTCAGGCCCTAAGCAAGGAATACACAAAGTATGATAATCTCTATGCGGTATCTGTTTCCCATAAGAAATGCAATTATTGACTTTTTCTGACATCCGGTAAATGACTGAGGCAAGAAAAAACTAAAATATTCCCCAACGGGGTACTTAGCCAACTTTGAACTCGGTCTGAAACTTCTAAATGGAACAATCTCAGAACGCCAACCGGCACTTGCAATGCTGCTTCTGCATCGGACCATGTGGCAAAAAAGACTGAGGATATGACGTCGGTCATGCGCATTTGTACCCTGACGTCCTGATGTCAGTCAAATGCGCCCTGACCGACGTCAGCCTTATACTTTGATATTCGGGCCGACCGAGGACAGCGGACTACCCAAGTGTAAGGACTGCAGCAATGTGAGATGAAGAACATCCACAGGCTGTGACAAACTCATCCAGTTGTAACAACTCATAGTATTTCCTGAAGGACTAAGAAACCTTAGTGTTTTCCCACAGAAAACACTGGCACATTCTGGAAACTGTTTCAGAGAAAGAGACTCCCTCACAAGGAGATTCAGATACCATGCTCTCTGTGTCTGGAACAGAACTCTAAGGAGGAAAAACCTGCGCCTGTCCCATCACATTCCTCTACAGATTTAATTTCTTGAATCTCTTCAAAAAAAAAAAAAAAAAAAAAGGAATCCCTTTTTCCTTTACCATAAACCACCTTATAAGAAGGGTCAATAGCCTGTACAAACATTCGCCAAAAGTAATAAATTACTCCTATCCAGTAGAACTGGTGCAGTATAAGAAACATGTTTAGTTTTCTGTTTCTTTTTGACAAGAAAGTTGGGACAAATAGGTTTATTAATGGCAGCAACAGCTTCCCTGGGGATAGGTGCAATATTCTGGCTAAGCAGGGACACCTTCTTAAATAAAATCTTTTTCCCAGCTGAGAAGGAGGAATGGTGACAACATGTGCTGTAGGACAGGAGGAAGCAGAAAGGTTTGGTCTGGTGAATATAGAATAATTCATGTAAAGGAGGAATTTCTTCCCACTGCCACCTGTACGCTAGCTGAATCATCCTCATCCTCAAAACCTATTTATCTGAAACAATCTGTTGCCAAAGAGAGAAATGGAAATTTAGACTGTCTGCAAGGGATAAGGGACTGACCTGTTCCTTCTCCAAAGACAGAAAAGTGTCTTCACTTGGCCACTGAGGAAACCCCAACAGTTGCAGAGGGCATGTCTAACCCCTGGTTCAAAGTGGTTGTATGGACAACACCAGGGGGACCTGGGGGGGGGGGATTAGAGGTCTGAGCAACCAGCTTTGGCTACATCAGAGTCACCCACCTGTGGCTGAGCAAATTGCTAGCCTGCAGTAATGGCAAAGGCTGTTTAGCTAGCTTTTTCTTTTCATGTCTGGAAGAAGGACCTACCACGAGACTGGTAGCTTGTTCCATGGTCAAGCAAAAAATGGAGCTTCTTTCCTGAGTAAACTAAGCAGTAGAAGCCAGTAAAACATAAAACGTATTTAAAAGTTACTAGATAACGCATAGTAAACAGCACTGTAGTACACTTTATAAATCCCAAGAAGTAATTTAAACACAGTTTCTTCACAGAAAAAAAAACAGTTTAGAATGTTTAAAAGTTTACCAAATACTCAAATGTGGAAGTAAGGGTAACAGTAGTGAAGTGAAAGTATTTTCAACTTGGGGTACTATCAGAAAAAAAAGTGCACTTCCATTTAAAAGTACAGTAAAGATGTGTCACAGTTAATAAGAACACATATTCCTAGCTAAAAAAAAATTCCTAAACAAGAGAGTACGTTTAAACAATAACAAAAATATGTGGAAAGTTTTTTTCCAAAGTGAACCTATCTGCCCAGCAATGAAACAGCACAAGCCAGCCATCGATCCTTGAAAGCCCACAAAGGAGTACAGTGGCACGACAGCTCTCAAGGGGTTGAGAGCTTGGCGTCCAAACCAATGTTTTAGCCAGCTCAGCTTATGATTCCTAATGGTTTGGATGTGTGCAAGGTACCCTGACGCTTTGGAAAATGTCCAGCTATTATATCCTTAGCAAGATATCACCGATATAGCCTAGACTACTGCAGCAATGATCAATGTGATGAATATCTTCTTATTTTTCTTTGGAGATGAATATGTGGAAGCAGAGCTTTTTCTTTTTTTAACCCTCTTGAACCTGCAAAATCTACATCTCTGTGTTTGATCCATAGACTAACATTGGACGAAGGAAGGTACCGACATAGGACCCTAGTGTTTCAGTACAGTTTCCTGCAATGTATTAGAATACTCACAAAGTTCTTAAAGTCAAAGAAAAGCTGCAATCAGACAGGAGGTGAAACAAATGTAGTTACAGTGAGAATCACGTGACTGAATGCTGCTGATGTCCCTGGAACTGACATGATCCCATAGGTTACCAACATGGGTTCTGATAAAGATGCTAAGATTTGTTTTCTTTTGAAGCACTAAAGTTATTGAGGAACTTTAAAAATAAGTTTGCATCCTCTTTTTTGGTGGGGGAATATTTAAATATTAGTACACTCTTCAAAATTAGATCTGGAAGAAGTGGATTTATGTTTTCTTTTCATGTCTTTAGTTGTTTTATTTGACAATTCACCTTTGTTGAATGTTGCCACTTTATCATTTTTCTTCTGTTTCCTAGTTCATTCTTAGTCTCTTTTTCTGGTAAACTGATAAAATATGGATTAAAAAACACTTATTTTCCAAAGAGTGACTCCTTACCACAATTATAGGTTTGTTTTTATTGTCATTTTGAATAAAAATCTCTGACAACAAATCATAAGCACTAGGTAGCATTAGACATTATGTAGACAACATTAGTCAGAAGTTAATGTGAGACATGAAGCATTGAGATCAGGAGAAGAGTTCTATAAATGCTGCTAATAAATATATGTATTGGACATGGACCAAGATTCCAAGAAATGGTGGCGTGAGACCAGCATTTGCCATTACCACACAAAGGCACAGCTGTTAAAAGTTATGATATGATAAGAAAAATGCATAAGGTGGGTAAACCCATATGCTAAGATTTACTGTTAAGTTACCCTCCCTGAAGAAAATCTAGCCAGTGTTCTGATGGAAATTTTCAGCATCCAATTATCTATCCAGCTTTTAGCATTGCCATGGAAGTGACTAGTAGAGTACTGCAGGTTTTGGCTATAGGTCAAGTATTCTTACATGTCCAAGTTTCAGATATAGGTGAGAGCATAGGGGGTAGGAGCAGCCTCTTACCTGATGCTACAAAGACAGGTGCAGCAGTGGACAACAAGGATAATGACTGAAAAAGCAATTGATGTATACAGAATGGTGGCAACTGAGGTTCAGTGCAGACAAATATAAAGTGATACACTTGGGTCCTAATAACTCTAGTGTGAAACAGTAACGGGGGCATGAGTGAAACTGATGGGGACAATGCAGGAAAGAGTATCTGGAGTGTTATCATAGGTGACTGGATGACCACCAGCTAAGTGAGAGAACAGCCGCAGCAGCAAACAAAATGCTGGGGTGTATCCTCAGCAGAATGGACTCTAGAATCAGTGAATCAGTGATCTAATTATTTCCACTCTACCAGGCATTCAGGCTGCTCATTGTCAACGTTGTGCATTTCTCAAGGCCATACAAGGAGAGGACATCAGACTGCTGAACGAAGTTCAGAAAAAAAGCTACTGGGGGGTGAGATTGGGAAAGGATATGGCCAAAAATGATGGGATCTAAAGCTCTTCTCACTAAGCACAAGAAGAGACAAAGGATAACACATGACAAATGCACAAGATCATCTCAAGGAGATGTGAAGGCTTTATAGTGAAATGGAAAGATAATGTGGATGCCAAACTGTAAGTATTAACTACTCCCTACTTTTGTGAAAGTCTTCCTCGATGGGAAGGTTGTGAAACCATGGAACAGCTTATCAGAATGGGTGTTTGGTGACAGAATTTAGTGAGGTATTCAAAGAAGCATGGATTAGGTGAAGAAAGCATATGTATAAGGAACAGAAAGAAGGGGATAGAAAGATGAATACATTTAAATTGCAGACTAGATAACCTAAATGTCCTCTTCTGCCATCAAGTAAATGCAATGCAAATGTCTGTCACAAGCTTGGACCCTGGAGTGAGTCATATCCCTTCCAGAAAATGAGCCAATGAATTAGATATTAAAGATGTTTAGCTGCCATTCACCTCACAAGTAGCCATTCAATGGCTTGTGAAAATATCAAAATAACTAATTGTCACAAAAAATATATAACAGTTCTTAGATTCATTGGTACATGTAAGGTGATATTATATTTAAAACTAATACCTCATACAGAATACTCAATCCCATAACATTTTATGGATTTTTTATTTCTCCCTGATGCACAATGTCCTTATGTGCAAATTTCATGCATTAATTCCATACAACTGTGAATTGTCATCTTGTTCCAACAGCACAGAAACAAGCGGTAGTGTTTGTGTAAAGAACTATTATCACACCTGTCTCCTGCAAGTTTCGGGTAGTTACATATTATGTGATACTGTTCATCATAATATAAAGCCACTCTGAGACCCTGTGTCTCCAGTTTATAGGTTCATAGCATCTTACTAAGGTTATAACTAATGACCAAGGAGACCAATGACAACCTAGCCATATCACCTAATATTGGTGAGAGATTAGCAGTGTCCCCCATTAAGTATGTCATCTTGACATAACCCAGGTAAAAATTTGCCATCACCCATTCAGTCATATAGACTGGTTCCAAAGTTTGCCAGCGAAGTACACTGATATGTAAAAGGAGATATTCCACAAACTAGTGGATACAGTATGTTAGGCACTTGTCTTGTCATCCAGTATTGTTAACATTTAGTTTAAGGTCTTTATTACCAGTCCTTTTTAGGTGAAGTAGTTCACAGAGTGTTGCGTCATTCGTAGCACAAAAGACTAAACAGAGATCACCCCTTAGGAATCTAGCCAAGACTTCAGAGAATGACAGGGCTTTTAGTCTATCATGGTAGCTAAGAACACTAAGACCTGAGATTTTTTTGATGAGTAAACATTAAGGACTTTAATGCTGATTTAGGTACTTAGGTACATGATGAGGGAGGCATTATATTCAATGATGGCTCTGGTATGGGGGAAATGAGATGGGGCTAAAACTTTTCTGAGCCATGAAGAGATAAAATCTAATTTGTGAAAGGATTTTCTAACCATGTCAGATGTGGTAGTCAAAAGATATATTTTTTTCTTTTTTATCAAGTACTAGTATCCAAGCCTGTCATAGCTGGATTGAATATTACATCTAGCTCCATGTGCTGTTCTCCAATCTTGCACCCCTCCTCTAAACTTTAAGTTAAGGACAGAAAAAAAAAAGCCATTGCTCCTCTGTGCTGAAACTGTAGCAGTGTCACAAGCAGCTTACTACAGTTTTAATGATTCTATGATCTTTTCTAATCAAAGCATTTCTATTATTTGTGATATGACAGTCAACTGTACTATTTCTTCACTTTGATCCATTCATGCTCAGATGCTGTCTTCGCCATATCTGGTAATACTCAAGCAGTATCGTAGCCACCACTACCGAATACTTTGGAACACAGTAAGTTTTTGTATCCATTTAAATAGGCATGCAGTCCTAAATGAGATGGTTCAAATTACTGTGTCTGCAGTAATATGTTTGCAGCACTAAGCATGTAAGACTGCATTATGTCTTACATTTTTCTCAACATTTAGTTCCTCATGGATCACCACTGCAAATGAATTTCACTGTCTGAATAGGCCTCCATGCTAACAAATTTTAAATCAAATAAATAAATGCGCACCATTATTTTTTGAAAATTTTAAGGACCCTTTCCTCTCTGAATGAACTGGAATCAGTACCTTTACCTTTTACCGGGGCCCGGGCTAGCCGGAACTGGTGAACTTCCCCTTACAAGTACTGATCACAAGTATTCATTTAGGAAGCCTCTTTTTCCAACAACTTCCTAGTCCATTTTATTACTTTCACCACTCCTCCCTTCTGCAGCCTTCAAGTGTTCCATCGCCCAGCTCTTCTCAGTATACTTCTGTCAGTTTGGGCCTTTGCTGTTTCCATATATGGCTGAGACATTTTCAATACCTTTGCAGCAACAGAATGAATACAGATACTGATCAGATTTCATATGTACTGTAGTATCTAGCTTGCAGCTGTACGAGACTGTCAGTGATTTCATGTTCTTGCTGTAAGCCCTATAGCTTCTTTTCCTCTGGTGTCCTTTGTAGTGACGATATATGCATCCAAAACATGGATTGTGAGAGTGCTAGATTCTGTGTGCGTTCCCTTATGCCTTTTTATGGTG